>NC_083473.1:311101-366101 GCF_030014155.1 Tachysurus vachellii | reverse complement strand
TTAAGTCACATATTATTTCACATTTTGTTAATCCTTCAGGTAACACTACAGCTTGAGGATGGTGATGATGATGGGCAGGCCCTGCCCAAAGGTTTCTATGGAAACCTCGGGTCCACCACCAGCAGGGCGAAGGGTCAGGGATTAGAGAGGCGCCACAGTCGAAGGCACTCATTGGGCAAAACGGGCCACGGCTCCCCTTTAAACCCCGCCTCCTTACATGGGAAGAACAGGAGTGATGAGACGTAAGAACACACACACACAGACATGCACAAGTAAAGAAGCTTTTTATTGTCACTTCATTCACATGTATGTGACACAGTACACAGTGACATGAGACAACGTTCCTCCAGGACCAGGGAGCTACGTAGAAAAGCACAGAGATAAGGACTGAAGTAAACACTGCAAGACAGACAGTGTAAATAATACAATACACTATAGGACAGATACATAAAATACACAAGTGTCTGTGCATAAACACACAAACTCTAAGACACAAACAGACATTTTGTCAGAAAACAGAGAAAATTCAGACCCAAAAACGGGAAAAGCTAAAAACATGATTTATTAAATACAACATAACAAAACCGTAACATGATGGGGGAAAAATCTTGGGAAAAATAAAAGAAATCAAAACTCTCTCCCTCTCTCTCTCCCTCTCGCTCTCGCTCTCTCTCATTCTATTTAATTTATTTCTCTCCGTGTGAATTGTTTTGGTTATCTTCTACATTTTTAGATATGTATATTTTTAGATGTGTACATCATCAATATGTGGTCTTCCTCATCCCTTCATCCCTCTACAGAGAGGAGTGTGAAGAAGGGGAGGAGACTCCACTTACAGAGTCATACTCAGATGATGATGATGGTGATGTTGAAGAGAAAGAAACTAAACCCTTTAGTCAGAGTCTTATCAGGTAATCTGTAGTGAAAGATTTACTGAAAGAGATTTTCACAACTCACTCAACTTCAGTTCTATGTAAATTTGGAATACTCAATCAGTCGAATTTATTTAAATTAAAAAATTCTCAGCCCACTCCACGTCACTAATGAACAATTTTAGGGTTCCCAAACCATTTCAGTTTATCTTGGCATTCAAGAATCCTGAGTTCTAGTTCATCTGTGCGATTTTAATCTCCCACTCCGTTAGTGACCAGTCAGTTCGTCCTGGTACAGAAGTAGAGCAAGTGAAGTGTGTGGAGGTGTCTGAGGGCTACGTCAAGCCACCATCTTTGCTAGAAACTTTACTAGCCGAGCGCAAGTCCTCAGTCACAGTTCCACCCTGCTCAGAGATGACTCCACCCTTTCGTGGCTCCACCCACCCACAGAGGCTCCTCCCATACATCCCTCACTCTCCATTTCATCTCTTTTCCTATGACATCGAGGAGGAGGTGGAGCTAAAACAGAGGAACAGTGAAAGGTACACAGTTCTGGGAGAGATAAATGGACACAGTGCAGTGCTTGTGACTGATGACACTGACTTCTTCACCTGTGACCTCTGACCTACACCGTTTTTTCCCCAACACCTTGAAATGAAACCAGTTTCTTAAAATCACTTTTAAAATGTGTCTTGTTTGGCTGCACTTTGTGCTTGCTTTAATTTTTTTACTTCTTTCACCTCCACCACACACTAGTCTTTAGACAATTTGTTTAAAACATTTTGGTGTCTAATCTCTCTCTCTCTTTCTGTTTCCCTTTTTCTTTCTGTTAGGCAGGTGCAATTATTTCCCACTCAGCAGAATGACAGGTAACCACAGACATATACACAGTTTATACCTCTAAACCTTTTGAAGATCTCATTCTCTCTTTCTCTCTTTCTTCACCACAACAGACCTCCTCTTCTTCTGTCCTCCTCCTATCGGCAGCATCAGGAATCCCTGGCAGCAGAGAGAGAGAGGCGGAGGATTGAAAGGGAGGAGAGACTACAGCGGTTAGAGAGAGAAGAGAGGAATCGACACAGGTCAGCTCCACCCGCTTCATCTCTTTACTATAATAATTATCACTGAATTAATTGCTGTTTTTCTTTGCTGTGACACCTAATTGCTGTCAAATCACAGGTTTATTGATACATTGTTCAGAATTGTTCAGAATTGTTCAGAATTCTGCCAAATGCTGTAAATGTAAATGTAAATGTAAATGTAAATTGAGGGTTCAGGAAAATGTGGTTCTGGAAACTGAGGGTTCTGGAAACTGAGGGTTCTTGGTTGTTCAGGAAAATTCAATGTTCAAAGTTGAGGTTGCAAAGGGACCCTTTTACCTGGAACCTTTTCTGAAATCAAAGCCCTCATACATTTGGTCAAACCATTAAGATTGGAAGAGTGAAAGTGAAGAACTGTTTTGTGTAAGAATAGAATCTGCAATTATTTGTAAAGAAGATTAAAGCAGTTTTACTTTGTAAGATTTCAGTAGTGTTTTAAAATGATTTTTCATCACAACCTACAAAACAAATATATACAAAAAAATGACAGTAATAATAAACATAGTGATCTTTTTGTAGTCGGGACTACGCTGTGAACATGGAAGAGGCTCGATTAGCTCGAGAGGAAAGGTGAGTGTTCACCTATTTCAAGGGTCAGAATTTCAAACAATTAAAACGGGACCATGTACAGTATAACCTCGATTTTCTTCATCGTCTTTATTCTTCTGTCAATCAGATTTAAAACTGCAGAAAGGTTAGCAGCAGAGGAACATGAGCGAAAACAGATGCACTCAGCACCTCATGGCCTCTCAGACTTCTGTCAAACATCTCAGGATGACACACCTGCTTCTGTCATATCACAGGAGGCTCTGGAAATATCCTCTACACCACACCAGCCAGGTGATTGTTTAGTGAAGGTTGTGGATCTTTGATAGTCTGACACTTGCAACAACACTTGTTAACAATAGTTTGGTGTGCTCAAGTACCTTTTACTGAACAATCAGTAACTTCACTGTGATATATGAAACTTATTTTTAAAACTCATGCTTAAGTTTCTTTAAATTTTACACTGCTCTATAGTACACAGTTCTAGAAGAGTAATGATTTACAACACAAATTCTGAATTTTTTTTTTTACATTTGAATAGAATGGAAAAACTAAAAGGTTTTCAAATCACATGAACCAATATTTTATTCACAATAGAACATAGATAAATCTTTGTGTGTAAGGGACAAGGCCAAAGACCTTTATTGGATGTCCATGGCTTCGGGCCCTCAGATGAATCACTCATCGGATCATGATTGTGCCAATGACATCACTACATGGACCCAGGAACACTTCCATAAACCATTGTCAGTGAACACAATCCGCCTTCCATCTGCAGACGACACCTAAAGCTCTGTCATGCACAAAGGAAGCCGTATGTGAACATGGTCCAGAAGCAACATAGTGTTCTATGGTCAGATGAGTCCAAATTTAACATTCTTTTATTATTATTTTTATTATTATCCATTATTTTGATGAAGACCAAGATGGCAGCACGAGCGCATCACAACGCTCAGTGTCTCTCCAAATTTCTCAGTTTTGCAGTACTCTTTCTGCTCATTTTGACAACAGTTTCACTTTAATATTGTAAACCCAGCAGGAACATTTGGATATCAGTCTATGCCACCTCCAACAGTTTTTTTTCAGCAATACTCGACTCACCCCTGAGATCTCCAGAAGGCCAGAGTTTACGTACTCTTTCCGGCCAGGTGGAAGTGCTCGCAGACGGCATCGAGACCATAAACAAACGTGAGGGAAGTGTGATGCGATAAAAGCTAGGCTAAAGCTCCCACCATGCCAGGTCTCTTCATTCTCTCTGTCATTTTTCTCACTAATGTGTGGTCCCTGGTGAACAAAATCGATGACATATGACTTTGCCTAACAAACAGTAAGAGAGTTATGGACTTTCTATCAAGTTAGATGGATGCCACATACTCCAGGCAGACAAAACAACAGATGAACCCGGTAAGACCCCCCCAGATGCTAACGCCAAGCTTGCTATGAACGAACTTTATGCATCCATTAGCGAACAACAGACTGCTCAGTTGGAGGCTGCCTATATAGTTGCAGGTGATTTTAATCACCCAAACAGACCCGTAGTGTAACGAGGATGGCAGGATGTCCCCCGCAGGATGTCCTCCGCCTTCACCCACGAGCGTTCCTCCGGGCCGTATCCCTCCCAGTCGACCAGATATTCCAGGTTACCTCCTCGACATCTGGAGTCCAGTAGGTCGCGGACTTGGTATGCCTCTTCACCGTCGTTTAGAAGTGGCGCGGGTCCGGCGGATAAACGGGACCCTCTGGATCTCCTCCCAGCCTATCAGCGGGCTTCAGCAGTGAAGCATGAAAGGTGGGCAAGATGCGATAGGTTCGAGGCAGCGCGAGGCGGTAAGAGACCGGGTTGATCTGGCTGACAATCCGAAACGGCCCCACGTACCTGGGGCTAACTTTTTGGCTGGGCAAGCAGAGACGGATGTCGCGGGTAGAGAGCCAGACCCACTGACCGGGTCGGTATTTAGGATGTGCCCTGCGGTGCTTGTTGGCCTGGATTTTCTGTCTCCGGATGGCCCTCTGCAATTGGCAATGTGCCAAGCTCCACGTCTCTTCGCTCCGGCAAAACCAATCATCGACGACCGGCAGGTCGGAGGGCGTGCCGGACCACGGGAACAAGGGAGGCTGAAAGCTCAGAACGCACTGAAAGGGAGTTAGGCCGGTGGCGGGTTTGATGAGGGAGTTACGCTATGAAGAGCAAGCACTGCATTAGAAAGCCCTTGCACTTTCCGGGATCTCGGTTGAACTTCTCCGGGAAGGCGAGTGGCATATGTGGTGGCTGGGGGAGCCATCGCCTATGGCTGAGGGTTCGGTGCTCCAGTGACTCCTCACAAACTTTGCAACGCCACAGCGAGTTCTCCGGTGAGCGCGGTGAGTCGTGTCAGCTGCTGATGGTGGCGGGCGAGCTGCTGTGCTTGGCCGGAGAGTTGTGTCGCAAGCTGGAGGACAGCTGCTGGATCGCTCGGTGGCGAAGTCTCCTGTAACGAGGAGTCGTAAGGCTGATGATCCATTTGCAGCTGATCTCGTAATCAGACAGACAAGGTCAGGGCAGGCAAACACAATGACATAGAGCAGGCAGAAATTGGAAATGATAAAGCAGGCAGAAGGTCAGGGCAGGCAGTAAACAATCAGAAACCTAGAATACAAAAACACTATCAAAACCGGAACTAGGAAATACACAAATAACGCTCAGAATGATCGCCGAAACAGATCCAGACTTTGCACTGGCGTCAAGTTCAAGTTCAGCCTTTATAGGGAGTGGCTGATGAGGAACAGGTGGCGGTGCAATCAGTGTAGGTGATGGATTCTGGGAAGTGTAGTCCAGAAGAGCTTAGTATTCTGGAGACGCTTCTCTGTGTTAGTGTTTGGGTACCAGGCATCAAATTAGAAATTTACATTTACATTTACAGCATTTGTCAGAGGCCCTTATCCAGAGCGAAGTACATAAGTGCTTAAATCTCTAGCATTGAATACATTAATGCTGGCTCACAAGATTACATACTTAAGATACCATGAGTTTAAAACATTTGTTCAATGTTACAATGAAAAAGTGTCAGTTTTTTTTTTTTTAATAAATGCAAAAGATAAGGAAAGAAGTGCTAGTTGAAGTGTTTCCTGAATAAGTAGGTCTTCAACCACCGCTTGAAAATAGCCAGTGACTCAGTTGTCCGGACCTCTAGGGGAAGTTCATTCCACCACCTTGGTGCCAGTACAGAGAAGAGTCTTGTAGTATACTTGCCTCTTACCCTGAGAGATGGTGGAACCAGTCGAGCAGTGCTGGTAGATCGGAGGGTGCGGGGTGCAGTGCGAGGAGTGATGCGGGCTTTTAGGTACTGTAAGAGGGAGCTGGTCCATTTTTGGCTTTGTAGGCCAGCATCAATGTTTTGACTGTGATGCATGCAGCTACCGGAAGCCAGTGGAGTGATCGCAGCAGCAGGGTGGTATACGAGAAATGAGCTCATTTAGTGGATAAAAGTTTTTGTTATGTTATCTATGTTCCTTTGTGAATAAAATATTGGCTCATGTGATTTGAATGTCTTTTTCAATTCAATTCGTTTATTTGTATAGCGCTTTTTACAATTGACATTGTCTCAAAGCAGCTTTACAGAACATAAACATAGAACAAAAGGTTAATATAAAAAATAATATAAAGATTAATATAATACAAAATTCAAGATTAATATTAGATATATTTAAATGTGTTTGTATTTATCCCCAATGAGCAATTCTGAGGTGACTCAGGTGACTGTGGGGAGGAAAAACTCCTTTAGATGGAAGGAAGAAGCTTCTGTGCTATGATGGGGCCTGAAACCTGACTGAAACTCTTCAAACATATTGTTCTCCTGTAAGAAGGAGCTCAGTTGAACAGACACAACCTTTTATAGTATTTTAGACCTAAATGGAAGGTGTGAAATAGGTCTGTAATTTGATAGTTCATTAGGATCTAAATTAGGTTTCTTAATGAGGGGCCTAATAACTGCCAACTTGAAGGATTTAAGATTCAAGATTCATGATTTTTATTTGTCACATACACAAATATATAGCATATATAACCAGCAGTGAAATGTGAGTCAGGTCCACTCCATGGACATTACACTTATTAGAAAAACAATGAAAGAATGAGATAAAAGTAAAAAAATGAAAATATAAGAATAAAATATAAAAAATATGTATACTGTAAAATGGAAAATAATGTGCATGAAAGTAAACTGTAGTTATAAATATAAGATACACAGGGATGTACAAGAGGCAATGTGCATATGTGCATTATACTGTATTCTTAAATATTAAGATACAAAGGAACTTGCAATGAGGCAAATGTGCAAACAGGTTGACACTTTCAGTATGTCAATGTGAGGTAGTGAATGATGAAAATCTTACTGATAAAGTAAATATTAAGTGGAGACATGAAGATGTTAAGAGGCTGGTTTTGAGTTTAGGAGCCTGATGGCCTGGGGGAAGAAACTCCTCCTAAGTCTCTCGGTTTTTGCCATCAGGCTACGGAAGCGCTTACCAGATGGCAGCAAAGTGAAAAGATGGTTATTGGGGTGGATTGAGTCCTTGATGATTTTAGCAGCTCTATTTTTGTAGCGTTTGAGGTAGATGTCCTACAGAGAGGGGAGAGCAGACCCTGTGATGCGCTCAGCTAAGCGCACAACTCTCTGCAGGGCTTTGCAGTCTTGACTGGAGCTGTTCCCATACCACACTGAGATACTGTACACTGAGTCAAAACACTTTCTATGGCCCCTGAATAGAAAGTTTTCAGGATTGCTGGTGAGACCCTGAATTTTCTCAGCTGTCGCAGATGGTACAGTCTTTGCCTGGCTTTATTAACCTGTGTTTGAATGTGGGTAGTCCAAGTCAGGTACTCGGAGATGTTTACACCGAGGTACTTGAAGCTGCTCACCATCAGGGGTCCCGCTGATCATCAGAGGAGTATAGGGCTGCTGTTGTCTCTTCCTGAAGTCGATAATCAGCTCTTTATTTTTGCTCACATTCAGAGGGAGACAATTGTCATGGCACCATGTTGTTAGTCTCTCTACCTCATCTAGATATGCGATCTCATTGTTGTTGTGAATGAGGCCCAGAACCACAGTATCATCAGCAAATTTGATAATAGATGTGGAGCTGTGGGAAGATACGCAGTCATGTGTGTAGAGAGAGTAGAGCAGGGGACTCAGGACACAGCCTTGTGGGGCTCCTACTTTCAGGGTGATGGAGTTGGAGGTGTACTGGCCTACTTTCACCACTTGAGGTCTGCCAGTGAGGAAGTCAAGAATCCAGTTGCAGAGTGAAGAATTCAGGCCGAGGTCCATGAGTTTAGAAGCCAGCTTGATGGGGACTATAGTATTGAAAGCTGAGCTATAGTTGATAAATAGCAGTCTTACATAGTTCCTATTATTGCTGTCAATGTGTGTGAGAGAAGAGTGCAGGATGTGAGAGATGGCATCATCAGTGGATCTGTTGGGGCGGTAAGCAAACTGAAGAGGGTCCAAAGTATCTGGGATGGAGGAGCAGATGATGTTTTTAACCAGTCCCTCAAAGACTTTCATGACTATTGATGTGAGGGCAACTGGATGATAGTCATTCAGACAAGAGGGTTTATTGTTCTTAGGCACTGGGATGATGACAGATTTTTTTGAAGGAGATGGGAACCACTGATGTAGCAAGAGACTCATTAAAAATGGATATAAACAAGCCAGCGAGCGGATTAGCGCAGGACTGCAGAATACGGCCAGAAATCCCATCAGGTCTGGCTGCTTTCCTGACGTTCACTCATTTTAAAGCCCTCCGAACCTCATCCTCTGACACGGCGAGACTCGCGCTGCTTAGATTGTTTTCAAAGCGGCCGTAGAAAGTATTTGGCTCGTCAGCCAGCGACAGATCTGCTCTCACCTCTGCAGAGGATTTATTTCCAAAGACACAGATGGTCCTTAGTCCTTGCCACATGCGTCGGGAGTCATTTAGCTGGAAATGTGACTCTATGCGTTCTCTGTAACTGTGTTTGGCGGCTCTTACTGTGCGTCGGAAAGCATAGCACAATGCTGTGTACAGTACTTGCTCATGTTTCCCGATAAAAGACCGGCGTTATAAACTGCACAGATTGTTCTGTCCACCCAAGGTTTCTGATTTGAGAAGGTCTTTATTATTTATAAGTTATTGTATCCGTAGCTTGTTTGGCTAGCGTGTTTACAAAGCTTAATGCTACATCCGTGAACTCGCTGACGTCAGATGAACTTGCCCGAAACATGTCCCAGTCTACGTCATCAAGAGCCACCTGTAGCATGGCTTCTGATTGGGCGGACCAGCGCATCACCACCCTCTGCACCGGGGGATCTTGAACGAGGCTTGAATATCTTGTTTATATTTCGGTGTGAGGAAAATGGCGGCATAGTCCGATTTGCCGAAAGCCGGTAGTGAGCGAGCTTTATAGGCATGCTTAAACTGAGTGTAGCAATGATCCAGTGAATTGGGCCCTCTGGTTGGACAGGATACATGTTGATAAAAATTAGGCATAACTTGCCTGAGGTTGGCTTTGTTAAAGTCCCCAGCGATGATAATAGCAGCGTCAGGATGTTTGTTGGTGTTGCCGCTGAGCGCATCGTGAAGCTCAGCCAAAGCCAAACCGGTGTCAGCTTGTGGTGGGATGTAAACAGCGGTAACAATCGGTTCCAATCGATGAAAACTCCCGGGGGAGATAGAATGGGCGGTACATAATGGGTAAATGTTCCAGATGAGGCAAGCAGGAGTATGACAGAGTGGAGATATTCCTGGGGTCACACCATTTCTTGTTAATTATGAAACACACTCCACCACCTTTGGATTTACCAGCCTCGGCTGTCCTGTCCATCCGTAAAACAGAGAAGTTTTCAGAAGGCGTTACAGCAGCGTCCGGGACCGAGTGTGTGAGCCATGTTTCAGACAAACAAAGGATGTTACAGTCCCTTATGTCCCGTTGGAAACTTATCCTGGCTCTAAGATCGTCCATCTTGTTCTCCAGAGACTGGACATTGGCGAGCAGAATGCTCGGCAGAGGAGGACTGTGAGCTCTTTTTCTCAGTCTGTTGCGGATCCCAGCGCGTTTCCCGCGGGGTTTCTTGATCGTCTTCATTGTTCGTCTCAGTGTTCCAGAGAATCTCAGATGGCCACGATGGGTTGAGGGATAAAGTGTCCTGAAACAGGTTAGTAAAGCGATGTCCAATGTCCAAAAGTGTTCCTTTGTTGTAAGTGATCAGTGCAGAGGTTATGTGTGTAAAAAGAGAAAGCAACAGTAGGTAAAAAAGTAAATAAAAGCACAATCTAAACGGAGCGACCTGAACGGAGACCGGACTCAGCAGCGCCATCTTGGATATATAGGGATATATAGGGATATATAGCAATTGATATGGGTTGATCAGAAATTGATATATTTATTGCTGATTAGAAAAATATTTACAGGACAGCGTCAGGATTGAGCTTCAGATCAATGGTTTTGATCACGATAGCAAACAAACTATATTACAGAACAAGTTTTGCAACAATGAAAACAAAACAATGCAGTGCAATTATGAAGTAAAATGTAATGAACAACATAACTTTCTTTTTTAACTTTTAATTTTTTTATGATCAGTATGATTTTTTTTTTTTTGTGGTTCTTTTTTTATTTTTTTATTTCCACATCAGGTGTGTGTATGTGAGTGTGTGTGTGTGTGTGTGTGTGTGTGTGTAGCTTATTAATTAATTTATAACTATTTATAACACTAGCTTACTACCTTTATGTTTTTATGAAATACAGCAAAAACGTGTCAGACACTCAGTGTCTGGTTACTGGTTAGAGACAGCTGAAGGTTTAAAAAAGAAAAAAATCTCCGACAGGCAGAGACACAATGCGAGTTGCATTCTACCAAGCAAGCACCACGTCTGAACGAACCCACGTTTACCAGAACTCTACTGGTTAGTAAGTACGTATTATTAACGTTACAACCCGAAGTAAAAAGCTGAAGAAACCCTAAATGTTAGCGGAAAAGACCCTCGAACCCGAGTGACTGAGGGAGAGACAGAGAGCTGTTCTGTGTGTGACTGTGAGTGAGCAGAGCGAGACACAGCAACACAATACATCTGTATGTGTATAGGGGAGGGGCGCTGTGACTAGCCTATCACTGTAGGGGAGGGGCGCTGTGACTAGCCTATCACTGTAGGGGAGGGGCGCTGTGACTAGCCTATCACTGTAGGGGAGGGGCGCTGTGACTAGCCTATCACTGTAGGGGAGGGGCGCTGTGACTAGCCTATCACTGTAGGGGAGGGGCACTGTGACTAGCCTATCACAGAACGCTGACACAATCAGCTACCCAATGATGATTTTCATTCAATCCGAGCACAGATATTGACTCGTATTACTCGTATAATACTCGTACTCGGCAGAAGTTTTATCCGTACCGGATACTCGTTTCAGCCGAGTATCTGGCTCATCTCTGCTATTTTGTTCCTACTTTCAATTTTATCAGTGAAGAATCTCATGAAGTTCTCACTACTGAACTGTGAGTACTGAACTTTTAGTTTTTATTTTATTCAGATTTTATTCAAATGATTTATTATCCCACTCTCTGTGTTTATAATGATTTATAATCCCATATCTCTGTGTTTATAATGATTTATTATCCCACTCTCAGTGTTTATAATGATTTATAATCCCACTCTTAGTGGTTATAATGATTTATAATTTTCTTGTCACCTAGATGAGAATGAGATTCTCTTTTCATCCTGGTTTTCCTCAAGGTTTCTTTTTCATATCATTTCAGGGAGTTTCTCCATATCACTTTCATCTCTGCCTCGCAAATTAGGGGTCAATTTAAAATTTACATCCAGACTACTGTAAAGCTGATTTGTGACAGTGTCCATTGAATTGATCACCATCAATCATAACATTTCACTTGTGAAGGTTTTTTGCACCAATATATAACCAAACACTGTCCTGTTCTCTTTGGCTTTTCTTCAGACAACGAGTTAGTATCAGATGAGTCTCTCACCATCTCAAACCCTGAACAAAAAAAACAGGAAGGGGAACAAGAGGAGATTCATGTTGATCAGGTAATAGAAGAGGCAGCAGCAGAAGTAGAGGAGCCTGTAGAGGAGGAGGACAGGCCTGACACAGAAGTGGAAGAGCCAGATACCAATATTCAGGATGCAGAAGTGGAAGACAGTGGAATCTTGAGCGATAAAGAACGACAGAATGAAGGAGTGAACGAGAAGGATAATTGCTCAGCATCTAGTATCTCATCATCTAGCAGCACTCTTGAGAGAGAGACAGGTAAGGGAGAAAAGACGTGGTATTCAGATAAAACCGGTAAATGGAGAAAGACAGATGAGGGAGGTTAGATAGTTGGGGGAGGCATTTGGGAATAAGGAATAAAAAACAAAGAGAAACAAAGAGACAAGTGATGGAAGAAAGACATGGAGATGATGGAAGATAAACATGTGTAATTAACTATCAAGATGTACTTGTGTTTGATGCAAAAGTTATAAAATATTTCTTAATAATGTACTATGCAAAAAATATAATCAAATTCATATGACTAATTTAAATATTATATAGGTAACATACTTTTGTAACATTATTATTATTATTATTATTATTATTATTATTGCAGGTCTTAGCAGTGAGCAATGTAGAGACATCCTAAACAGCAAATTGTTTATGATGGACATGCTCTACTCGCAGAGCATGAAACCTGGTGAGGAAGAAGAGGAGGCAGACCTTGAAAAGGAAGCTGGAACACAAGAAAATGAAAGTGTGGAGTCACTTGTGGTGGGCAGGTCTAATGTAAGTGAGGAAAACAGCGGTGAGAAGAAGCTTGAGAGTGGAACAGTACGAGCTTTTGCTGAACGCTTTGGAGACCTTGTCAAAGGCCTGAGCTCTCCACCAGTTGAGTTGCAGGAAGAAAAGAAGCCTCTCCCTCTAACACCACTTCAAATGCCCAAAAGAGAATCTGACCAAATGTGGGAGAATCTAATGACAGAGCCTCATGAGCTACGCATCAGAGACATTGACTTTACAGATTTGGTTGATGATGATGATCAGGACATCCTTTATTCAGGAGATTTAATTGGGTCAGAAGGTCTGGCTCCACCCCCTCCTCCCCCTCCTCCATGTCCCTTCAACATGACCCCTCCCCCACCCCCCCCTGCCCCTGGAGCATGGCCAGCCCCACCTCCACCCCCTCAGCCAGAGGGCCCTCTCTTCCAGAAGAAGAAGAAGACAATCCGTCTTTTCTGGAGTGAGGTGAGGCCGGATGAGTGGAGGTTTCTGGGTCTAAGACGTGGACATTTGTGTTTATGGTCAAAACTGGAAGCAGTCAAACTGGACATAAGTAAACTGGAGAACTTGTTTGAGAGCAAATCCAAAGAATTGAATGTAACTAAGGTAAGCATTCTGTAATTTGGTTTATGTTCTGTAACTTTTTATTTGCTAAATGCAGATTAATGGAGACTGTTGGTGTTTGAAAATTTTTAAATTCAGAGAATTTTGGAATGAACCGAAAAGAATGCTGGTGGTTAAGTGGGAGTTTTGGGAGAATTCAAGTAAATTCAGTTTTATTTAATTAAATTGTTCAATTTGTATAGAGTTTTTATCAGTGGACAAAGCAGCCTAAATATAATTACCTAAATATAATTTAGAATATAAATATTAAATAAATCCAGAGGTGATGGTGACAAGGAAGTACCTGGGAAAATAATATAAGTTTCAAGTTTATTTTCATGAGCATGAAGACATCCTGTTCAGACATTGTGAAAAGAAGATAAAAAAACTTTTTGTGCAGTCATAAAGCAGCATAGTCGGGGTGTGTGTACATCTATTCATTTGTAGGCCATTTCATCATGGTACCATTTTTCCAGCCACAAAAACTGATGACAACATTGGAGCTGTACAGGGGAGTTCCAGTGTGAGGAGATGTTGTTGCCACTTATTACCACCTGGCATCTGCCTGACAGGAAGCCCAGGATCTAGCTGCACAGGAAGCTGTTTCTTTCTGAAGTTGACAACCATGTCTGTCATGAAACAGGGGTGTCTTCAGGGATAGTATCTAGACCCAGATGCTGGGATAACATCAAAAGTTAGAAAACAAAAACAATGGGAAAACATTGAAAACTCTTGGGACAACAAGGCAACAGAAAAACAAAACAGAAACCAGGAGACACAACAACACACAAAACACATGTACAAAAACATGTGTACAAGAACATGGCACTAGACAAACCTTCCAGAATATCACCCTTGTGTCTAGGCAGGAAATAGTCCAAGCCATTACTGACATTGTCTTTAGTTTTGACGATTTTCAGAGACTGGTTGTTGGCTTTACACCATGCTGTTAGCTGTTGCACCTCCTCTCTGTATGCTGATTTGCTGTTCTTGCTGATGAGACCCACCAGGGTCATGTCATCAGCGAACTTGTTGATGTTATTTGAGCTGTGTATTGCAAAACATTTATGGGTCAGCAAAGTAAACAGCAAAGGGCTGATCATGCAGCCTTGAGGGACCTCATTGTGGTGTTGCTGGATGATCCTGATCCAGACAGACTGAGGTCTCCCAGTGAGGAAGTCCAGGATCCAGTTGCAGAGGTGGGTGTTCAATTGGGTATCACTGCTGTCATGGAAGTGGCTGTGGATTGTCTGGCATTTGCGCACTTTGCATCTCTGATGGCTTGGGACAGTTGGGCCCTTGCCACCTTGTCACCTGCTCTTAAGGCAGAGTCTCTAAACTTCACCAGTGCAAGCACCTTTAATGTCGTCCAAGACTTCTGGTAGGAGCGGATGGTGACGGTCATCAATTCACTTGCCGATGTATCTGGTCACTGATGCCATGTTCTCCTCCAAGTTGATAGAATCATCATTGGTTTCAGCTTCCCTGAACACATGCCAGGCTGTGCACTTAAAATGGTCCTAAAGAGCAGAGGTGGCTCCTGCTGGCCAGGTTTTCACCTGCTTCAGAACCAGTTTAGACTGATGAGTGGTTAGTTTGCTGGAATTGGCATAATAGAGATGTGATCTAAGTAGCTGAAGTGTGGGTGGGGCTTTGTGTGTTATGCACTGGAAATGTTTGTTTGGGAAAGATCCAGCATGTTTACTCCTCTTGTTGCAAAGACCACATACTGATGGAATTGCATGGTTGAAATCTCAGGTGATAATAAACCCCTAAGAGCATCCTGTTCAGCTGTAACACTGTCCGGTTTTGGCAGCTGAGATCATCGGCGTCTGTCTTTCCTCTACCACGGACATTTACACCACACACTGCATTACATTTACCCCTCACACACTCTTCACCCTCTTGACATGTGGAAAATGGTACGGAAGCATTACAGACTGTGTAAAAGTTTCTTTCATCAAGGCATCAGTCTTCTCAACTGAACTGAGCTGTACCGGGCACACACACACACACACACACACACACACACACACACACACAACTCCAACTTCAACTCCAAGATGGCTCCGGTGAGGTCAATATGGTCATCATTAGATATGACAGAGCCAGTCTTATATCTATTGGTGTACAATCCACTCACCATTCGCCGTTTTTAATCCCGGACCCATGCTGGCCAAGCGAGATCCTGAGGAGCAACAAAGGACACGACCCACACCGGCGTCTGCGAGGGAAACGAGCTGGCGTGAGGAACAGGCTGAGGGCACACGCACACCACGCTCCATTACCTAGTATCCTGTTAGCCAATGTCCAGTCTCTGGAAAACAAGCTTGATGACCTCAGGGCAAGGGTAAAGTTCCAGAGGGACATTCGGGACTGCAACCTTCTCTGCTTCACCGAGACACAGCCGAGTTTTTCTCGGTTTACCGCATGGACAGAACACTGGAGTTGGGGAAGTCAAGGGGAGGTGGAGTGTGTCTGATGGTGAACAACCACTGGTGCAACAGCACGAGCATCGTTCCTCTTTCACGCTCCTGCACACCAAATCTGGAACTACTGACCATCTAATATCAGCCCTTCTATCTACCTCGGGAATTCAGCTTGGTCATAGTCAATGCCATTTCTATTCCACCTCAAGCGGACACGGACACTGCAGTATGGGACTTACACCAAACACAGCATCGGGATGCTGCGCTCATTGAGACTTTAACAGTGCCAACCTCATGCATGAGCTTTCAGCAGCACATCACCTGCCCCACCAGGGGTGAAAGGACACTAGACCACTGCTACACACCATTCAAGAACAGCTACAAGGCACAATCACCACAATCACCATTTGGGAACTCGGACCATGCCGCCATCTTTCTCATGCCTGTATAAAAAACTCCAGTTCAGAGGGAGGTCGCTTGCTGGACTGACCAATCGTTGGCCGCTCCGCAGGACGCTTTAGATGACGCAGATTGGGACATGTTTAGCCGCAGCTCTGATGATGTCAACATGTTTACGGAAGCGGTTGTGAGATTCATCGGGAAACTAGCGAATGATACAGTACAGAAAAACACCATAAGAAAGTTTCCCAACCAGAAGCCGTGGGTGGATAAAACCATCCGCGATGCTCTGAGATCCCGCTCCGCTGCCTACAACACGGGGTTCACCCCCGGGGACATGGACAAGTACAAGGCTGCATTTACAGTGTGTGCAGAGCGGTGAATTAAGCAAAGCGGCGCTACAAGAGGAAACTAGAGTCACAGTTCCAACATGGTAGCTTTAGGAGCCTGTGGCAGGGACTAAGGAACATCATGGACTATAGAACACCAGCTTCTAGAATGGGGAATGTGGATGCTTCTCTGGCAGACGAGCTAAACATCTTTTACACTCACTTCGAGGCTCATCACGTTCACCATCTCAGAGCATGATGTGAGGAGGGCATTCAGGAGAGTGAATACCAGGAAGGCTGCAGGACCAGACGGCATCACAGGTCGAGTTCTGAAAGCCTGCGCTGACCAGCTAGCACCGGTGTTCACTGAGATATTCAACCTCTCACTGGAACAGTCTGTTGTCCCCTCATGCTTCAAACAGTCCACTATCGTTCCTGTCCCAAAGAAACCCCAGCCTGCCTGCCTCAACAATTACCGCCCTGTAGCCCTGACCTCAGTAGTGATGAAGTGCTTCGAAAGACTGGGCAGAGACCTCATCAATGCATCACTAACAGGCACACTGGATCCACTACAGTTCGCGTACCGACAGAACCGCTCTACTGAGGATGCCATCGCTCATCTTCTCCACACTACAATGAGCCACATGGACTGCAGAAAAGGGAATTATGCAAAAATGCTGTTTGTGGACTACAGTTCAGCGTTCAACACCATAATTCCCTCTACACTCACCTCTAAGTTGGAGGTCCTGGGACTCGATGGATCTCCAACTTCCTGACAAACAGACCACAAGCCATACGGGTGGGCAAACACACCTCATCCACCATTCTGAGCCCCCTGCTGTAGTCACTGTACACTTATGACTGTGTGGCCACTTCCAACTCCACCACCATCATCAAGTTTGCTGACGACACTGTTGTGGTGGGCCTGATCTCCAACAACAATGAGACTGCCTACCTACAGGAGACTAAAAACCTGGAGAGATAGTGCCGGCAGCAAGACTAAGGAGTTGATAGAGGACTTCAGCACAAAGCAGGAGCTATCATACCAACCGCTAAACATCAACGGGACCCCAGTGGAGAGAGTGGACAATTTCCGATGCCTAGATGTTCACATCACACAGGACCTGTCTTGGTCCTGTCACATCAACACCCTGGTGAAGAAGGCCTGAGATCCAGTACTGGACACTGTTTTTTTGCACACCTCTTTTGCACTATGACACTTTAACTCTGGACTGTCACTTTAACTCTGGACTTGCACAGCACAGTGCCATTTTATACACAACATACTGAACATGGACACTATAAGGACAATCATTAAAAACATACGCATTTATGTATAAATATTTTTTTCACATATATTTTCATATTTTATATAGTTTTTATACAGTTTTTACTTTTTTTATCTACCTCCTTTTAGTTTTATTTTTTATCCCTAATTGTATTCCTTTTATACTTGAATACCAGACAGATGCAAAAAGGATTTCACTGCATGTCATACTCTGTATGTATGTGTATGTGACAAATAAAATTTGATTTGATTTGATTTGATTTTTGACACACACACTCAATTGTGTAAAGTGTACTGATCTGCACCAAATACACACTCATCATATCATACTGTTCACATGCTGTTCTGCAAACTGTTTTTGCTCTTTAGAAATGTCTTGCACATTCAGTCATTGCAGATTTCCACACCATATTTCAATACCTCATCAAACTGCTGCTATTACATAAGTGTAGATATGTTTATATAGATGTCTCTTGTTCAGATTCCAATATTTTTTTTTACAATGTACTGTATAGTACAGTATGTAAACTGGTTGGCACTGTTTTTGTGTATTGTCTTGTAGTGTTTTGTATTGTTTGTTTGCACAAATTTTCACATGATGCACATTATGTGGCTAGGACAACTTACTTAATTCCTTAGCTCTGTGTTGTTTTATATAGCACCATGGTCCTGGAGAAACATTGCCTCATTTCACTATGTACTGTAGTACAACCCGAATTCCGAAAAAAGTTGGGGCCTTTTTAAATTTGAATGAAATAATAACTAAAAGACTTTCAAATCACGTGAGCCAATATTTTATTCACAATAGGACATAGATAACGTAAATGTTTAAACAGAGAAATTTTACACTTTATCTACTAAATAAGCTCAATTCTAATTTGATGCCTGATGCAGGTCTCAAACATGGAAAATCACGGACGCCATGTCCTCTGGGGTAAAAAGGAGGGAGAAGTTCCAGAGTGTTATCAATCAGTTCAATTCAGTTCCAGCATCTCTGATGGTATGGGGTGTACACACGGTCTGGGCAGCTTGCATGTTTTGGAAGGCACTATGAATGCTGAAAGGTATATAAAGATTTTAGAGATGATTTCCATCTCCAGATGACGTCTATTTCAGGGAAGGCCTTGTGTGTTTCAGCAGGACAATGAAAACCACATACTGCAGCTATTACAACAGCATGGCTTCTTTGTAGAAGAGTCTGGGTGATGATTCAGCTGTCTGCAGTCCAGATCTTTCACCCACAGAGAACATTTGGTGCATCATTAAATTAAAAATACATCACAGATGACCACGAACTCTACAGCAGCTGGAAACCTATATCAGCGGAAAATGGGACCAAATTCCAACACCAAAACTCATAACCTCAATGACCAGATGTTTTCAAACTGTTCTGAAAAGAAGAAGAGATGCTACACCATGTAAACATGACCCAGTCCCAACTATACTGAGACCTGTAGCAGGCACTGAATTAGAAATGAGCTCATTTAGTGGATAAAAGTGTACGTTTTCTCAATTTAAACTTGTTATTTATGTTCTATTGTGAATAAAATATTGGATCAAGTGATTTGAAAGTCTTTTAGCTTTCATTTTAATCAAATTTTAAAAATCTCCAAACCTTTTCAGAATTCTGTTTGAAGCTATATATGGTTGAAATGACAATAACATCCTCTTGACATGACTTGGCTGTCCCCTTAACACCAACAACATTTTCTAGCTTTTCAAGTAGAATAGTAAATCAATGGTGTCAAAAGCTGCACTAAGTAACGCCACCAGGGAATGTTGATGTTTGATGGAGAATGTTGCTGAATGTTTTTAATCAAGAATATCCAAGTTTGTAAAATTGTTGGTGTTTGATTCTGAATTCAGTTAAGAATGTTACCTTTTGAGAATTTATTTACCTAATCATTTATGATATGAAACTTCCTCTCTGTTGATTTTTTTTCTTTTATGAAGACTATTGCTTAATGTTGGATTTTTAATATTTTGGAATTTGGATTTTGGAGAATGTTGGTGTCTGATGTGTAGTATTGATGTTCAATGATGCTTGTGTTTTAATGTGTATTTTGGTATTTGAGTGTGTGTGCTTGATTGAGTATGGTGTTAAAATTGTAAGTTAGAAATGATGGTGTTTGTACAGTATATATTTTAATATAAATTCGATGGTGCTTATTAAAGATTGTTTTGTTGAATTATATCTTTGTAACGTTCACAAATTTATGTTGTGTTTGTTAGAAAACAGCGGTGGAGGGTAAAAGGCAAGAGATAATTGTCCTGGATTCCAAACGCAGTAATGCTATTAACATCGGGCTCACTGTGCTCCCTCCACCACGAACCATCAAATCTGCAATACTCAATTTTGATGAATATGCACTCAACAAGGAGGGCATTGAGGTGAAGAGACATTATGTTTACAGTATTACGGTGAGGTATTCACTCTGTAGAGTATACATACCAATCAGTGCTCTTTGTGTCACTTATGTAGAAGCTACTGATGATGGTTCCAACTGAAGAGGAGAAGCAGAGAATACAGGAAGCACAAATGATGAATCCTGATGTTCCTCTGGGCAGTGCTGAGTCCTTCCTATTAACTCTTTCTTCCATCAGTGAACTCTGTGCTCGCCTCCACCTCTGGGCCTTCAAAATGGACTATGAAACAATTGAGAAGGTATTTGTGTGTGTATTTGTGTGTGGTGGTGTTGTAGGGGCTGGGATTTGATTTTGTGTGTATGTTTGGTGGATTTAGAGTTTGGCTGTTTCTTCATAGGTATTTCTGATGATCCCTGTTCAAACTGTTAAACTGGCAGAATTGTTTCCTATTTAAAAGTGCTTAGTGGTGTTTCCTTTTGGCAGGAAGTGGCAGAGCCTTTACAGGACTTGAAGGAGGGCATGGAGCAGCTGGAGAAAAATAAAACATTCCGCTTTATACTCTCAGCCGTGCTTGGTATTGGCAACTTCCTTAATGGATCTAGTGTGAGTGAAGTATTTTTTTCATGTAGTACTATTAGAATTAATATTGTTTAACAAAACAAATTAGTTTGGGGTATTCGGTGGTGCCAGAGTTGTTCAAATGGTTTCATAATTAATTTTTTTTATTCTTATAAGTCCAATGTAAAAAAATCATGACCATTCTTTAGATCCCTCATGTTGCTTACTTGAATTTCGGAATTTGTGTACGTTTGTGTGTGTAGGCTAAAGGTTTTGAGCTGAGTTACCTGGAGAAGGTTCCAGAAGTGAAGGACACACTTCATAAACAATCTCTGCTTCACCATGTCTGTTCTGCAGTAGTGGAAAACTTCACAGATAGCACAGACCTATACTCAGAAATCGGTGCAATTACACGTTCTGCTAAGGTACGCATACATAAAAATACACCTGCTTATTCAATTCAATCCCTTGTCATCAGATAAATCATCAATAAGTGTGCCACAATTTCTCAGATGTCTGTTCTCATTTGACAGAAGTGGACACTAATATGGTGCTCTGCTGTTGTGCTCACCATAATCGTGCAGAGTGGATATTTGAGTTACTGTAGCCTTTCTGTCAGCTTGAACCTATCTTGAATTCTCTGTTGCCCTTTCTCATCAATAAGGATTTTCTGTCTGCAGAACTGCTGCTGGATGTTTTTTGTTATTGCACCATTCTGTATAAGCTGTAAAAACTGTTGTGCATGAACATCTTCCATGAGATCAGCAGTTCCAATATGGTGGCGGCGGCAGTAGCACGCAGCGGCCACTCCAGATTCAACATGGTGCTGATTACGTTTTTTACGGTTTTCTTTATGGTTTTTAGCCCAACTATTTCCAGTACATGGACACCAGAGACAGCAGTGTTCATGTATACAACCGTCAGACACAAATAAAGTACAGATATTGTGCAACAACCAACCTGCACGATGATTTGCTGGATAGGCTTTGTGACCTCGGCTTGCTGTGGAGACCAGGCCTCCAGTCCTCTGAGTCACCTGATAGGAGAGGGGATGCCGAAAGGCTAAAAACAAACCCTAGCCGGCCGGCACTCCCATTCATTCTACTCTTTAATGTTTGCTCCCTGGATAATAAACTGGACTACATCAGACTTGAATGCGCTACACGGCGAGAGTTTAGAAACTGCTGCGTCTTTGTTTTCAAGGAGACGTAGATCAGTGACAGAGTTCCGGACACCGCCATTCAGCTAGATGGGCTAATCTCATATACGTAGAGCCGATAGAAATGCAGCTCTGTGCGGTAAGACTCACGGTGGTGGTGTGTGTGTTTATATTAACACAAAATGGTGTAAGAACTCTGTGCTTGTTTCTAGTTACTGCTGATCATCAGTAGAGTTTGTGACTGTTAGATGTATGCCATTTTATTTACCACGGGAATTCACTACGGTTTTCATTGTCAGAGTTTACATTCCCCGCAGCGCTAATGCTAAAGAGGCTCTATGTGAACTCTATGGGGCTATTAGTGATCTGCAGAATGTTCACCCCAAAGGGCTGTTTATCATCGCTGGAGATTTCAATCATGCAAATCTCAAGTCAGTGCTCCCTAAATTCCACCAAAATGTGGACTGTGCAACAAGAAGGGAAAACACTCTGGATCTTGTTCACATAAATGTTTTCGGCACATATCGTGCAGAGCCCCGACCCCTGTCATCGGAGCCCCGGCCCCTGTTGTGCAGAGCCCCGCCCCCAGCTCGGCTACCTAGACCACATCTCTGTTATGCTAATTCCAGCATACAGACCACTCATCAGATGCTCTAAACCGGTTCTGAAGCAGGTGAAAACCTGGCCAGCAGGAGTCACCTCTGCTCTTCAGGACTGCTTAGATTGCACTGACTGGAACATCTTCAGGGAGGCTGCAACCAACGGTGACTCCATTAACTTGGAGGAGTACATGGCATCAGTGACCAGCTACATCGTCAAGTGCATTAATGACGTTACCATCTCTAAGACATCACCACACGCTCCAACCAGAAGCCGTGGGTGACTGCTAACGTGTGTGCGCTGCTGAAGACTAAAGACCTAGCCTTCAGAACAGGGGACAGGGCAGCCCTAAGAACAGCAAGGGCCAAACTGTCCCAAGCCATCACGGCCAACGTGAGGAGAACTCTATGCAGAGTTAACCTTTGGAAGGTTGCTGGACCATGCAACATTCCTGGCAGGGTGCCCAGGGAATGTGCAGAACAGCTAGCAGATGTCTTCACTGACATCTTCAACATTTCCCTGAGCAGCACCATTGTTCCTATGTGCTTTAAAACAACCACCATTGTCCCATCCCAAAGAGGTCTACAGTGTCCTGCCTCAATGACTATCGTCCCATTGCACTCACACCAATCTTTATAAAGTGCTTCAAGAAGCTCATCATAAGGCACATCAAGACCCAGTTACCACCCTCACTGGACCCTCTACAGTTTGCATATTGTCCAAACCGCTCCACGGACGATGCCATTGCCCCGGGATTTCATTTAGCCCTGACACACCTGGACAATAAAGACACTTATGTACGAATGCTGTTCATAGACTTTAGTTCATCATTCAATACAATCATCCCTCAGCACCTGACTGAGAACCTGCCTGGACTGAACACCTCCCTCTGCAACTGGATCCTGGACTTCCTGACTGGGAGACCTCAGTCAGTCCGGATTGGGAACAGCATCTCCAGCACCACCACACTGAACACTGGAGCCCCTCAGGGCTGCATGCTCAGTCCACTGTTGTTCACCTTGCTGACTCACGACTTTGCAGCAATGCACAGATTGAACCATATCATCAAGTTAGCCAATGACACGACCGTGGTGGGTCTCATCAGCAAGAACGACGAGTCAGCATACAGAGAGGAGGTGCAACAGCTAACTACCTGGTGTAGAGCCAACAACCTGTCTCTAAATGTTGATAAAACTAAAGAGATGGTTGTTGACTTCAGAAGAGCACAGAGCGACCACTCTCCGCTGAACATCGACGGATCATCTGTAGAGATCATCAGGAGCACCAGATTTCTTGGTGTTCGTCTAGCGGAGAACTTCACCTGGTCACTCAACACCAGCTCCATCACCAAGAAAGCCCAGCAGTGTCTCTACTTCTTATGAAAGCTGAGAAAGGCACATCTCCCTCCCCCCATCCTGACTGCTTTTTACAGAGGGATCATGGAGAGCATCCTGAG
The DNA here is from genome assembly GCF_030014155.1 of Tachysurus vachellii. Taxonomy (NCBI): domain Eukaryota; kingdom Metazoa; phylum Chordata; class Actinopteri; order Siluriformes; family Bagridae; genus Tachysurus; species Tachysurus vachellii. Next base: position 342,611 of record NC_083473.1, on the reverse strand, counting down.
CAGCTGCATCACTGTCTTTTTTGGGAACTGCACCATCTTGGATCACGAGACCCTGCAGCAGATAGTGAGGACAGCTGAGAAGATCATTGGAGTCTCTCTTCCCTATATCATGGACATTTACACCACACGCTGCATCCGCAAAGCCAATAGCATTGTGGATGTCCACACACACCCCTCACACACACTATTCACCCAGATGCACTTTATGTATCTAGGACTAACTTACTAAGTCCTTATAGCTCTGTCTTTGTTTTATGTACCACCCTGATCCTGGAGAAACGTTGTCTCATTTCACTGTGTACTGTAACAGCTATATATGGTTGTAATGACAATAAAAGCTTCTTGTTTTCTTGAGTTAAATACTCAAACCATTTGTCCCTTTGGCAGAGCAGCTTACATACATGTTAGTAGAAAACAATTGAATTTCACATATTTTGTGGATGGCTGTGTCATTTTGGGAAATTCATACTTGCTAGCTCTCAACTAAAACTATAAGGCAACCTCTTTTGTGTTGAGCATAATATTGTGAAGAGTTACATTTTTCTCCAGGTAGACTTTGACTTGCTGCAAGAGAATCTGGCACAATTGGAACACCGTTGCAAAGCATCTTGGGAAAATTTAAAGCTGATTGCCAAGCATGAGATGAAACCAGCACTCAAGCAGAAGTTGACTGACTTCCTGCAGGATTGTGCAAAGAAGATTATCATATTGAAAACTGTACATCGTCGCATTATCAACCGGTAAAACGCACACACACACACACACACACACACACACACACACACACACACACACACACACACACAGATACTATATACTCTTTGAGCATGATGGGTTTTAAACATGCTCATGTGTCACATTCTGAGCATAATCACATATTAGTTAATTTTCTTTTTTTTTTTCAGAATGAATTCACACCATCAGTACACAGAATTTAAATGGTTTCTATGAACTTCCTAATTATGTCGAAAAGGAAACATCCAACTATTTGCATTTTACTCTATTATTTGTATATTGCTACAGGTTCCATGTCTTCTTGCTATTTCTGGGACATCCAGTATCTGGAATTCGTGACATCAGCATTAATCGGTTCTGCAAAATTGTTAGTGAATTTGCACTGGAGTACCGAACTACACGAGAGAGAATACTCCAGCAAAAACAGAAACGAGCCGACCATCGTGAAAGGAACAGAACTCGTGGCAAGATGATCATGGATATCCATGCTACAGTGAGTCACTACAATATGACCATTCTGTACATTGTACTGCATTTTTATTTTGTAATAAACATAATTAAATAAAGAGTTAAATGTTAATTTTATGTTGTATAGAGTAATTGACTGAAACTTGTAAGGAAGCATTGGATAAAGGTTATGTAGTTTTTATGAGCCAAAGGTGGTGTGTTTTTGTACTCAGCAATTCACTAATCCTTTGTTTTACAAGGACTGTGGACTCGAGTCACATGACATGGACTTGAAGCATAAATTTTATGATTTTTGTCTTGACATAATTAAAAGGAGTTCAGGACTCAACCAATGACTTCAGTTGGAACCTTTGATTCAGAAAGATATGAAAATCTGTCAGATAAAAAATCTAAAGTGAAAAACCTTTGGGGGAATCAACCACTTTTCACCCAACAATAAATTTTTAGCAAAACAGTATAAATCTTGGGGGGCACGGTGGCTTAGTGGTTAGCACGTTCGCCTCACACCTCCAGGGTTGGGGTTCGATTCCCGCCTCCACCTTGTGTGTGTGGAGTTTGCATGTTCTCCCCGTGCCTCGGGGGTTTCCTCCAGGTACTCCGGTTTCCTCCCCTGGTCCAAAGACATGCATGGTAGGTTGATTGGAATCTCTGGAAAATTGTCCGTAGTGTGTGAGTGAATGAGAGTGTGTGTGTGCGCCCTGCGATGGGTTGGCACTCCGTACAGGGTGTATCCTGCCTTGATGCCCGATGACGCCTGAGATAGGCACAGGCTCCCCGTGACCCGAGGTAGTTTGGATAAGCGTTAGAAAACGAGTGAGTGAGTGAGATGAGTATAAATCTTGATTTACAAGGTCAGCATTCAGACAGCCATCAAGACCACACAATCCCTAGTGACAGAGGCAGTAGCCATGCAAAGAGAATAGAATTTCATCTTTTAAAATTGTGCTATTTGCAACATCCAGAATCTGAGGTACTAGAATGTCAGATGCAAAAGCAACAACCACAAATTGTTCAGTTTCACAAAGCAAATCCCAAAGCAGAGCTAATCTTACCTGGGATAGAAGGGTACACTTGTGCCCCTTTTCCACTGAGGCAGTTTGAGTGCTGGTTCGGAGCCAGAGCCTAATTTAGAACCAGTTCTTTCTTTTTCGACAGCCAAAGCACCGGCTCTGAACCAGGAAAAGTGGTTCTTAAGTAGCACCAAAACGTTGCTGGTCTAGACTTAAGAACTGCTTGTGTCAGGAGCTGTGGGCGGGGCTACTGTTAGTGCATTTGATAATGTACCTTAAGTATACTAATGTTTAATACACTTTTACTTTACTGTGATATGATACATTATCAGCACACATGATAGTAGTTAGTAGTACTTTCTTGATTACAACCATACAACTATACAGATTACATGGAGCTGCACATACACGTTGGATTTGCCGCGTTTGCATGCCAGTGTAGGTTCGCAAAGCTATGAGCATTAACAGTAAAGCAACATCCGCCATTGTTGATGTTGTGTTTGTGTTTGCCGCTGCTGCGCTAATGTTGCTGTATAACGTGACACGTATACAGTGACGTCAGACTCGGCTCTGTGACGGCTCTCTAACTGATGGAAAGGCAAACAGGTTCTTAGAAGGTTCGCCAGTGGAACCAACTTTCTTTTTGGTGGAAAAGAGTATTGGTGGAAATCCTGATCTCATGTGAACTTGTACTAAAATATAAATTAAAGTTTAGAAAGTGTTGAACCACACCAGGTTACATATGTAACCCAGTTCCCTGAGAAGGGAATGAGACACTGCGTCATGTGACAAAGGGAATACGTATCTGTAAGTCCATAAAATGCCATATAAGTCACATTACTCTATTGCTTCTATTTGTCTGAAGGAAGTGTGAGAGGACCCTCGGGGTGTCGCAAGCAATCAGCGTCTCATTCCCTTTCATAGCAAACTAGGTTATATACAGAAAAGCCTCCACTTCAAATCATACAGCTTCCTAGTGGAGGGAACCCTAGCATTCAATAGAGTCTCCACCACCTCAGATGAGAGGCCTGCCTCTAGGAACTGGTCCCACTCAGGGGCAAGACGCTGGGGCGCTTGTGTAGGATTGCCCCTTGTGCCTGAGAGAGGAGATCTTTCCTTACAGGGATGTCCAATGGAGTGCTGTCTATGAGGGAGTCAGGGTCCACTCCCCAGCCTGAAAGTAAGGCATCTGTTGGAAGAGTTGTGCGATGATGACATGCCCTTAAAAAGGGACCCAAGGTCAGGAAGTGGGGTCTTTTCCTTATAAAATGGGTATGAATCCCATGGTGTATCTTCCTTATGAACCTGAGGGGATGACTGTGCCCTCTGAAATGGCCAAGCACTCTCTGAGTCTCCAAATGGCTTTCACTGCTGACAAGATGGAAACCACTCAAGTAGAAGTGAGACCTACATGTATCATGGTGGAATCCTATACTAACCCCATAAAGGTGGTTCTCTGAGAAGGAGAAAACACACACCTCTGTAGGTTCAACTTAGTGGGCAAGCACCGTATCTCAATGACTGGCCACCATAGCCTTCGACTGGGCCAGAATGAGTCAGCTGTTCAGGTAGTTCAGTACACCCTGGAGGTCAGCATTCAGACAGTGGTGCCAGGGCAACATCCATGCACTTCCTAAATGTGAGTGCCAGAAAAATTTGAAGTGGCTGGGGATATGTGACAGGCAGAATAGGAATTCCCCCAGGACCTTGATACCTCAACATGGAGGTCTGGGGAAAATGGCAGCTGCCTGTGTGGAGGTGGCAAGTTGCTTGAAATCAGAAAGTGGTAATCTAGCTTAGAACAGATGATGCTAAATTCCTCTTCAGGCCAATTAGCGAGAGTGTGCATTATCACCTCGAGGAGCTCCTTGAATGCCAATCATTGCAGTGGCAGATCTGCAAGCCCCTCCTCGCCTACATTGAGCTTCTCAGAGCCCGACAAGGACAGCAACATACTCCCTTCTGGGTCGGGAAAAATTTGCCATGTGAGCTCCCAAATCTGAAATGGAGAGATCGTAGTCGGGGGAGAGGGCTAGAGAAAGGAAAGGACCTGTCTCTTCTTCTGCTTCTGACAACTCAACCTGTAGCCAAGTGGGATTGGAGTTTACACAGAGGAAACCTCTCACAATGCATGCATCCCTTGAGAGCCGACCGGGATTGCTCCTCTCTCAAACAAACAATGCAAAGAGAGTGTTTATCATCGTCTGTATTATAGCTGTGGTACGGATGCACACACCTCTTAAAATGCTAGCTCGCCAACATGTCTTTTTTTCCCCTAGTGCTTTTTAAATATTTTTCTCCCTAGTCTAGACAGACAGGACAAACACTCACTCACTCATCTTCTACCGCTTATCCGAACTACCTCAGGTCACGTGGAGCCTGGTGATGATCTCAGGCGTCATCGGGCATCAAGGCAGGATACACCCTGGACGGAGGGCCAACCCATCGCAGGGCACACACACACTCTCATTCACTCACGCACTCACACACTAGGGACAATTTTCCAGAGACGCCAATCAACCAAACCGGAGTACCCGGAGGAAACCCCCGAGGCACGGGGAGAACATGCAAACTCCACACACACAAGGTGGAGGTGGGAATCGAACCCCCAACCCTGGAGGTGTGAGGCGAACGTGCTAACCACTAAGCCACCATGCCCCCCTGCCAATATTTAAGATTTTATAAATTGTAGTTAAGTAAGGAATAAAATACCAGTAAAACACAAAGTAATAAAGTCATATACTGTATTTAACTAGAGGAAAACTACAGAGAGAAGATAAGTGAGGGAAGTATTACTGACAGAAAACAAATATACATGCAAATCAAGATTCAAAAAATAAAGTAAATATAACATCGTGACTAAACAAGTATATTAAAACATAACTCATCTGTGTGTGTTTTGGCCTTAACCACTAAGAAAGCTGTAATTTTGTGAATATTCGGAATACATCAGTTTCATTTCATGATTCAGTTTTTATCTTCTGCCCCTCTCTTTTACTCTGTAGACTGATGATGAAGAAGAGAATGGGGTATGACTCTGTTTCTGTCTTTCACTGTTCTTCTGTGAGTGTGTGCAGTGTAAATAGCAACCACACTGAGTATGTGTTAGAATTCCATTACTGCTAATGATAACTGATACATTAAGAGTGACACACACAAGTGCTTTAGTGTCACATGCGAGTTATATTTTGTAATGAAATATGTGTAGAGCATGTAACTTTTGTCTGTTTGGTTTATGATGGATATACTAATTATAATCTAATTGGATTTAATTATTATAATTTACATATATGCATATTTTAAGACAGATCCCTATCTAAATTGTGCCAGTGTCTGCTCAACTCAGATCTAAATAGATCTTATTTCAGATTTGATGAAATCCGGCATTTTACTCACATGCTTCAAATTATTGTTAAATATACTTAAAATAATTACAGTTTAAAACATACCTTGATCTTACTGCATTATTGCTGATCATTTATCTGCATTTGGGTTGATATTAGTATGTTTTTTTATGCAGGTGAATCAGAGAGTCAGTAGCAGCTGCAGCAGTAATGTCCCTACTTTAAGAAAAAATGAAGTGCAGGGACTGAACCATGAGGAAGATGCAGCAGAGCATGAAAGTATGACAGCAGTAATAAAGAGAAGCCAGCAGAGTAGCAGGACTGAGATGTCTGGAGTACCAGGACTACGCACAAGGACAAGAGCAAGACCCAGTAGAAGTAAGAAACAAATACCTACAGAGGACATAGTGATGAAAATGTGTATACATTAGCTATTATAACAAAAAGTAACAATTTCTGAAAGTACATATGTACAAACAGTACAGATGAGGCAAGATTTTGAGGTTCAGATGGTACAGGTTCTACTACAGGGGATGTGGTAGTCTAGTGGTTAAGGTGTTGGACTACTGATCCAAAGGTTGAAAGGTTGTCACTGCTGGGCACCTGAGCAAGGCCCTTAACCCTCAACTGTATAAAAATTAGATAAAATGTAAGTCACTCTGGATAAGGACATCTGCAAAATGCCATAAAATGTAAAAATGTACAGGTGAGGTATGATTCTAAGGTACGGATGTTATAGGATAGGCATGATTCTGAGGTACAGTTGGTACAGGGGTGGCAAGATACTGAGTTATAGATGGTACATTTGATTCCAAGGTCCTAATGGTACAAGGGAAGCAAGATTCTGAGGTAAGATTTCAATGTACAGGCAGGACATTTATGGAGATCATAAAGAAATTATATTCCTTTTTAGATTTTGACATACCAGTGAAATATTTGTTACATCCAGGTCGTACTGCATTAGTAGCAGCAAATGAAGATGGCATGACTGATGATCCAGCTGATGAGATCATGGAAAGAATAGTCCGATCAGCTACACAAAATTCACAAGATCGTACCCAACCGCGTGAACGAAGACGCTCGCGTGCAAACCGTAAATCAGGTATGTTAGAATTTACGTACCATCCAACCACAATTTATATACTGTAATATGTCAGTATTAATGAGAGTCTTTCTACAGTATATTATATACTGATCCATCTCTCTCTCATTCTCCCTTTCTCTCTTAGTGCAAAGGACATTAAAGAGTGATGTAAACCCAGAGGAGGCACAAGCCCTGGGTTTGGAAGACTTTGTGATGCAGGTGTGAAAATGTCACCTATCTTTACACAAATATGTACAATAAACTTTAGTGTAGCAATGTTACCATTTTAAAATGGGGGATTCTCTAAGGGTTTGTATTTCTTGGTTTTGTGTCTTTTATTGTTATACTTTTTTAGTTCAGGGTTGCACTGTACCAGGAGCCATTTTCAGTTTAACAGGTTTGTGTAGTTTCCTGTAGTATCATTACTGTTGGTGGGTGTAAAATGGTTATAACTGCACCAGTATGCTTTGCAGGGTGTATTAGGTTTAACACACAAGATTTTTGAGGGTTTTTTTTTTTTTTATAAACACTTTATTTTTAGTATCATTGTAGGGTTTTCTGCTCCTGACATTTGATTATACTTCTTCTGTAGTGGTGGATTCATCCTGGTCCTGATATTTGCATCTCTGTTTCTTGAAAATCTTGATAAAATCTAATTAACAAATTATAATTGCAGTGTTCCTTCAATAATAAAGCTTTGAATAATATATGTTCTTTCAGAAACTTTTTATTAGAGATATTTAATACCTGGACATTTGTATTTTGTTACAGGCATTTTCATTATTGTAATTAACATGTGGCCTGAAAACACAAGAATTCAGTATTAAAACTCAGGGAAATCAATAAAATGACCCTTATAATGACAGGGGGTTTGAGTCAAGGGAAAGTTGATGAGGGTGCATTAAAATAAATGTTTTTCACTCCTTAAGCAGTGCCTTTTATTAACAGTGTTTATTCACTGTTTATTTTCTCTGCTTATTTTAAATTTACTGCATAATTCATTAAGCACATTTGACCATGTTTATGTTCTAATTTGTTATAACTTTATCATCATTCATTCATTCGTCTTCTACCGCTTATCCGAACTACCTCGGGTCACGGGGAGCCTGTGCCTATCTCAGGCGTCATCGGGCATCAAGGCAGGATACACCCTGGACGGAGTGCCAACCCATCACAGGGCACACACACACACTCTCGTACACTCACGCAATCACACACTACAGACAATTTTCCAGAGATGCCAATCAACCTACCATGCATGTCTTTGGACCGGGGGAGGAAACCGGAGGAAACCCCCGAGGCACGGGAGAACATGCAAACTCCACACACACAAGGTGGAGGCGGGAATCGAACCCCGAACCTGGAGGTGTGAGGCGAACGTGCTAACCACAAAGCCACCGTGCACCCCATCTTATTTCAAATTATTCCAAAAAATACATTTGTTCCATACAGAGTTTCCACTTCTTTAATACTGTCATGTAGTGTGTTTATGTTACAGATTCGCCAGACTCCACACTCACTCTCCCACAATGCTCTGCTTCGCCTGACTACTAATCACTGTCACCTGCTCACGGTATAAAAAGACTGCCACATTCATTCGTTTCCCGTCCGGTCTTGTTTATACATGCATCTCTTTTGAGTGGATTCTTTTGAGTGGATTGTATTGACTGAACGTCAACAACGGCTGACCCAAGGGCTGTGTCTGTACTGTGCTGCAGCTGGACACACTATTGGAGAGTGTCCCATCTGTCCCGTTCAACCTGAAACTTGTATATATGCACCCCCTCTTTTTGACTCTTCTGTTTCAGTCATAGCCCTCCTTGAATCTGGGCCAGCCGGCCACTTCATCTCCTGGCAATTATGCTCGGATCTACACCGGGAAACCATCAGATTTCTGGTTCTAGAGAATTCAACTGCGGATGTCATCTTAGGGCAACCGCGGTTAGTGTCATCCGAAGCTCTCTTGGGATACTGTTGATGTGAGAAGATGGAGTGATTATTGTTTCCAATCATGTTTTGCACAACTACCCATTCCTCGCATTCGTCCTTCTTTACCCATACCAGTATGTTCCACCACTATCGAAAGCCCGAAGGCAGATATGTCAACCACCATACCTGAAGACTACACAGAGTTTTAGGATGTGTTCTGTACCAAGAGAGCTTCCAAATTAGCACCTCATCAGCCATGGGACTGCACGATTGACCTTCTGCCGGGTGAACCAGTGCCTAAAGGTAATATCTATCCACTCACTATCACAGAACAGGAGGCCAGGGAAAAATATCAGCGAAGCTCTTAGTCAGGGATACATCCGCCCTTCAACCTCCCCTGATGCATCACCCTTCTTCTTCATTGCCAAGAAAGATGGCGGCCTCCAACCCTGTATCGATTACCGGGCACTCAACAAGATTACCTCCAAATTCTGTTATCCCCGTCCTCTCATCCCAGCAGCCCTAGAACAGCTGGGAGGAGCTAAGATCTTCTCGAAGCTTGATCTCAGAAGTGCCTTCAACCTCATCCGAATTCGCAGTGGAGATGAGTGGAAAACTGCCTTTGTGACCCCTACTGGCCACTTTGAATATTTGGTCATGCGGTATGGGTTGGTTAACACTCCCTCTATCTTCCAGGATTTCATGCACACCATCTTCTGAGACATCCTTAACCTGTATGTACTGATTTACATTGATGATTTTCCTCATTTACTCCAAAGATCCATTTAATCATACCCGGCATGTCAAGTTGTCAACCGTCTCTGTCAACACAATCTGAATTTGAAGGCTGAAAAATGCAAGTTCGACAAATCTCTCAGGATGGAGTGAGTATGGATGAGAGGAAGGTGGAAACCATAACCTCCTGGACTCCGGAAGCGGACCACTCCTTCCAGGACCTGGAAGCTGCCTTCTGTTCTGCACCCACCTTGTCCATCCCGATCCAAACAAACCCTTCATCGTGGAAGTAGATGCTTCATCTACAGGTGTCAGAGCCGTCCTGTCACAGCAGCAGGGGAAGCCTCCATTGCATCATCCATGTGCCTTCTACTCCCATAAATTCAGCCGGTGGAAGTCAACTACAACATTGGAAATAGTGAGTTATTCGCAATCAAGTTAGCTCTCAAAGAGTGGACATTGGCTGGAAGGTGCAAGACATCCATTCACGGTGCTTATAGATCACAAGAACCTGCAATATCTACGTGAAGCAAAGAGACTCAACACCTGAAAAGCTCGATGGGCACACTTCTTCACTAGATTTGACTTCACCATCACTTACTGCCCAGGGAATAAAAACTGTAAAGTTGATGCCCACTCCAGACTCTTTTTTCCCGATAATGCCATCCCTGACACCATCCGTACAGAAAAATTTTAGTTTGTCCCATAGATTGGAGTGAGGAGGACACGATTCCGGAAGCACAAAATGTTCCGCATATGTATGTACCTCTGCATCATCGGAATCCTCTAATTTATAAAGCGCATACGTCTACAGGCACTGGTCACCCTGGCATACATCAAACCCTCTCACTACTGAAGCATCGCTTCTGGTGACCCAACATGGCTCGGGACATCAGAAGGTTTGTGAGTGGATGTAAGGATTGTGCCATCTCCCTGACATCTTCCCACCGGTAAACTTCGTACACTTCCCATTCCACACCATCCCTGGTCACATCTAGGAGTGGACTTTGCCACAGACCTCCCAGCTTCCCAAGGTAACACATGCATATTCATCATTGTCGACCGTTTCTCTAAGTCGATTCGACTCATCCCCTTCAAGGGTTTACCCACAGCCATGGAAAGTGCAGAGGTACTCTTCCAGCATGTGTTCAGATACTTCAGCATCCCAGATTAAGATATTGTTTCAGATAGAGGTCCACAGTTTATCTCTAGAGTCTGGAAGTCCCTTATGAAACTCCTAGATGCGACCGTAAGCCTTTCTTCTGGTTACCACCCTCAAACCAAGGGCTAAACAGAACAGAAGATTCAGGAAGTCAGACGATTCCTCAGAACCTTCTGCCATGACCACCAGAACTCCTGGAGCCAATTCCTTCCCTGGGCCGAGTATGTACAAAACTCCCTTTGTAAGTAAGCTTCTGGTCTCACCCAGTGCCTACTCGGTTACCAACCGCCAATGTTTCCCTGGACTGAAGAATCCTCTGAAGTTCCTTCAGTGCAACATTGGTTTCAGGAAAGTAAGAGGGTCTGGGACTCTGCTCATCACCAGCTGCAGGGGGCCGTCAGGCGACAGCAATGTGCAGCGGATGCCCACCGTTCAAGGACACCCACCTACAGTATAAAGTGGGACAGGAGGTGTGGTTGTCCACGAAGAACATCCGCCTGCACCTCCCCTGCAGGAAGCTGAGTCCCAGATACATTGGGACATTTACTTTCATCAAGGAGGTCAACACTCCCTAGGGTCAACCCTCCTTAACCCTGGTGGAATGAACTTTACCTAGATGTCTGAACAGTCTAATGTCATGTAATAAACAGCTAATGTCTGAAAACCATCCTCCTGAAATACTTAATTGGTGCTTATTTTTCCTGTTTTTTGAATGTGTAGATTTAAAAAATGGTTGACGGTATTGTTTTTATTGATAGAAACTTTAAAGCACTTTTGTATGTGGCTCTGGATAAGAACGTCTGCCACATGCTGTAAATGTAAATGTAATGTATGTGTTTATAAAATAATGTGTTTGTTGAATTCTGGTTTGGACTTGACTTCAGCGAGTACCTTGTCAAACTCCAGCTTAGGCTTGAACTACTCACTGGCCTAAGAGACAACCCTTTTGACAACCCTCAGGCTGGGGTTTGGCTTCATTCACAGACACAAGCATAGAAAGTAAAAGAGACCAAGCTTTAATTCTTCAATCTAAAAACCCTATTTTACTACACAATGTTCACGAGCTTCTCTTTCTTTGTCTGTCACTCCATTTTGATAATTAGGGATGAATTTAAATCTATATTTCCATTTCTTTAAGGCTGTTTTGTGACAGCCATCTACCTATATAAATTAGAATAGGGTAGAAACCATCTTACTCTGGATAACTGCTGCCAGGAATTGGTAATGAGTTATTGGTAATGAGCAGATAATATAGCCAAGTGAAAAAAAAAGGTGATAACCATTATGAACTGTGCACAAGAGGCAATAAACATGCAGCATATAAGCCATTGTGGCACACATGACTTCCAGGACAACATAAGGCTGGTAAAGAGAAGCTAATAAACTAGAACATAAAGAGCAGTGCTTACAGTGAGGCATGTGACATGATAACTACTACAACCATTACAAATACTGTGATAGAGCAGTAAAAATGCATTAAGCCTGTTCTGTCTGTTTTAATATTTTGTCTTAATGACACAAGCAAGATTACTGGTGATCAGCAGCATGACTGTCTGACATCAACTCTACCAAACTGGGTGTACTTGTGGTGTTGTCTAGTCTGTAAAATCATTTCAATGACTTTGATTTCAATGAATGCAAATTAATGCATAGGTCACACAAATCAATGCAAAAAATGTTTTGCAAGTCTGAAGGGCAAAAAAAAAGCAGTCTGAGAAAATGAGTACAGCAAACTTCATACCATCATTTTTCAACTGCTAGAAAAATGACTGTTTATTTTTTCTGTAATAGTCATTTATTATTCAACATCTAATGATGGTGTTGGTGTTTTTTCACAGCTTAAATAAGTGATTTATTGTGATATGTTTCTTGGTCTGTGATATGTTAAATTTGGGAAAATAAAAAACACATTAGAATTGCTCATTAAAGTGGTGAATAACCTGTTTCTGGTCTCTGTTCATTGTTGTATCTGTTTGCTGGTGTTACTTAAACATTTGACACTATTGATCATGTTATTTTACCTCATCTCAGAAATATTGCTAAGATAAGAAATATGATGTCATTACATGATGCAGAAACACTAGTTCATGCATTTGTTACCTCTAAGTTGGATACTGGGAGTGTACAGCTTTACTGTCTGGATACTGGGAGTGACATATATAGCGAGAGAGAGAGAGAGAGAGAGAGAGAGAGAGAGAGAGAGAGAATTTTTAGGTATGATCAGACATGTAATCAGACATGACCGCTTCCTGAGATGTAAAGCATCCCACCACTCCACGGTCTGCCCCCTGTTGTAGCCTTTTGATCAAAGTAGGCATGATGGAGCATAAAAAATACAAAAGATCACTCAGGTCTTGTGGTGTGAGACCATTAAGTGCTTTATAGCTCAGTGATAGTATTTTATAATCAATGCGAAACTTGACTGGCAGCCAAAGCAATGAGGATAAGATAGAGGTGATATGTTCATAAAACCTGAATATTCCAGTGAGCACTGTTTTGGCCATAATCCAGAAACTGAAAGAACATCATTTCACCATAAACCGGCCATGACCAAGTGCTCCTTACAATACTTCTGACAGAGGAGTGAAAATAATTATCAGAAGAGTTGACCAAGAGGCCAGGACCACACATAAAGTTTGCTGCAAAAGATTTAGACAAGCCTGTGAATATAGAGAGAATATAGTCTGGTCATATTTAACTCTTTGTATGCCATAATACACACCGTGTTTGGAGGTCAAAGTGCACATAACCCTAAAAACACCATATCAGCCATGAAGTTTGGGGATGGGAACATCATGATGTGGGGCTGTTGTTCAGCACTGGCAAACAAGGACGGACATTTCAGCAAGACAATGATCCCAAATACACAGCCAAGGAAAACCTCAATTGGTTTCAGAAAATTTTATGTCAACAGCACCGTAAGAAATATATATTTACTGAGTAACGTGTTCAATACTTATTGTAGCCGCTGTATCCTGTCAGGGATTTTTCCTTAACAGTCTGCGTTGCCTTTTAGAAATAAATTAATAATTTCTATTTATGTTCTGAATTCATGTATTCCTGTAAAGCTGCTTTGTGACAATGTCTCTTATTAAAGTGATATACAAATACAAATGAATTGAACTGAAATGCAAAACTGCATGTAGTTTACAGAACATGTAATGTTGTGAGATTATCCCCAAAAGGCAATATGATCACCAAGTGATCATAGGAGAAAATGGAGTTGTAGGATTCATGGATCCCCTCGACCTCAACTTAAAACTAAGATACAGCCTAAATACACTCTAGGAGAAATTCCTATTCAAAAACAAAGTGAACAAAAATGGTTAAGAAAGGAAAAGAGGAGGCGAAGAGAAGCTAAACATGAAAAGAAAGAGGAAAAGAAGCAGCTTCTGTTTGCCAATAAACTTCTGAAAATAGGAAATTTGGTTACAGAAATGAAATAATTGAATATGAATTAAATACAATTATAATTCTAATTGCCATAAATGTTACTGCAAGACTGCAGAGGATCAGATGCTGTACTTAGACATCTGGAAGGAGACTCCAACTGACTAAGAAGATTTATTCATTAGATGTTCAAGAGAACTCTGATCGCTTTTATTCGGATTTATATGTATCTTTTTACTGTAATGAAATGTATTTTTTAATTTATATTTAATAAAATATTAAAATATATTTATATTTATATTTTTTATATATTTAAAGGGCAATTTAGAAATGACTCATTTAACGCTCCTTGATGCACAATGTTTTGAAGCTATTAGGATATGACTTCATGGCACAAATCACAGAGCGTTCCTTGAAAGTTTGAAACAAGGTCAACCACAATATCGCTGTGCCTTGGGAAAGGTTGGAAAAAGAGTATATAAGCTTTCCTGCTTGTAGGTGTGTATTCTACGGTAGGCACCCTTATGCTTAGTTACTGTACTACATTTGCATTGCTTAAGTATTGTGCATCAGAGAACAAACGCAGGCTAACACTTGGTAAGTGTTTCTTGGTTTGTTATTATCTTGCATTTTAATTACTTTTACTTGTGCTAGAATTGTTTGATTATTTGAAGGAGATTTTATTTGTAATTTATTTTTCTTTACATATATTACATACACTTATCTGTATTACACTGCTTTAAATAAACACAAGGCCTCCCATTATGAGGACCCTAAAAAGACAAAAAGGTCTAAGTCTGACTCCTTCATATAAAGTTCAGACAATAGACTAGGTAGACTAGGCTTCGAAGCACAACCCACTCTAAGGTAAGACCAGTCTTGATTTATACTGTCTGCCGTGATAGCAGCTTACTCGTGCCAAACATAGGACACACTCCTTAGTGGGTTTGTGGAAGCTTTGTTTAGGCAGGACAGGAACATGTGTCACTAAGGGACATGCAGGTCAGTACAATTACTTTAGTAATGAAAGATTACAGACATGTGAGTTAGCAAAGATCTTTGCACTTTAGAGCTAAATGTACGTTAAAAGTCATTTTGTCTGCCCAATTTTCAGAGACTCCAGTTTGACTGTAGAGAATAATTTACTAATAATCACAGACTTGTAGAACATCTACAAAAAAGAAAATCACCCACTGAAACTTTTCAGACTCTTAGAAAAATTACAGGAGATTAACAGATGAATAACAATGAACCTGAGCAGGAACCAGGCTGCAGAACAGAAAACAAATCCCAGTGATGTAGTTTTTACTTGTAGTTTGTTTTTTAATTTCCATAAACTTTGCATTGCTGATTTTCTCACACTGTTCTTCAAAGTTGTAGTGTATTGATCTTCAGGCTGCAGAGCTGAGATCATCCACACCAGAGTCAAAGAAGATGAAGGCTGTTCTCTCTGTCCTCCTCCTGGCAGCTCTGACAGCAGCAGCTACAGCTCTATTCTGGAGAAAATACATTTATGTGAAGAACTATATGACCTGGAATGATGCTGAGGCATACTGCAAAAAGAATTATGTAGATATAGCAATCATTGAATCAAAGATAGACCTAGAAAAATTCCAAAAAGCTGTACTTACTTTTGAACCTTCTTGGATCGGCCAACGCAAGAATTCAAGTGTGGACAATTATACTCAGTGGAATGATGCAAGTTTATTAGATTTCACACCTCTGTGGCCTGAAGAACATATAGAAGATATCATCTGTGTCTCTATTGAAATTGAACAATTAATGATTACTGTGAAGACTCTTTCTGACTGTACAAAAAGACAGACGTTCTTCTGCTACACCTGGAAGCCAGATCTGATTGTCGTGGCAGAGACAAAGACCTGGGAAGAAGCTCTGAAGTACTGCAGAATAAACTACACTGACCTGGTCAGCATCACCACAGACAGAGATTACCTGGCAGTCAACAGCAAGGTCACAGAAATTCAGACAACCAGTTTCTGGACCAGTCTTCGCTTCCTGGATGGTTCATGGTACTGGGTGAACCAGATCTACATGAATAAAGTAAACACCAGCTTTTTGCCCTCATGCCCTACCCCAGGTTTCCATTGTGGATCCCTAAATGCTGAAACTAATGTCCTAGAGAACAGAAACTGTGAAGAGAAAATGCACTTCATCTGCTATAAGCAAAGTTGGTAAGTTATCTAAGTCCTGATTTTATGACACACACCACTGATTTAGATGTACTTCATGCTTATTCTTAAACATTCTTTAATTAAGAAGATTATAACCAAACACAAAGGACATACTATCTCTTCATAGGCAAGAATACATTGGAAGTAATAATATAAGATGAAGCTGTTTTCTGCAATTAAGACCTGGACAAGACGGAGAAGACTTTAAGCGACAAACACCCATCACTGCAAAAATATGACTTAGCAAGTATCTTTCGTTTGGTAAAATTTATTTTAAGCCGATTATTTTGCTTGAAATTAGCAAACTTATCTGTCAATAGAGTGAAAAAATGTAAAGTTTAAAAATAGTCAAATGGGTCTGGAATTATGAATTTCTAAAGAAATAGTTTATAATTTTAAATTCAGTTTATTCTAATCGTGTATTTTTGACTAGATTCAATGTACTTTAACTTATAAAGATTACAGTGATTTTCTACACTTCTATTATATTAACATTAACATTAGATTGGAATGTTTAACTGAATATTCAGATTTTTCTGTCTTATGGCACATACTGTACTAGATGTATAATTTTTCTTCAACATTTACTTCTTTCTCTAATCTATCATAAAGTATATTTGTATATACGTATATTAGCATGTTATGCCTTTTAACTATTAAATATACTGTAATACTGCTGTGACCTTTATGGAGAAAATAAATAAGTAATAAATGTTAGAAAGGCCTTGTGTGATAGTAATTATGGTAATAATTCACAATCATCATGAATAATAATAATAATAATAATAATAATAATAATAATAATAGCTTTCACAGAATTAGAGTCTGAAACCAAAGAATGATCAAAACGATGAGATTTATAAACCACATGGCTGCCACATAACAAGCAATCATTGTATGATCTATTATTAAATTAGTCACAGAGCTAAAAGACAGAGGTTCTCAGTATCACAACAAACTTGGTTAGGTTCCTCTAAGGATCTGCTAGTAAACTAAAGGAGAATAAACTGTACAGGGAAGCTTCTTCATTAAACTGATTTGTTATCTGAAACTATAAAAAGGTGCTTTTTTGGATAATTTAGCTACAACTTCTTTAGAGATCTATAATTATTTGCAAATCACTAATTCTAAATCATTATAAACACTAAGAGGGATTATAAATCATTATAAACACTGAGAGTGGGATTATAAATCATTATAAACACTAAGAGTGGGATTATAAATCATTATAAACACTAAGAGTGGGATTATAAATCATTATAAACACTGAGAGTGGGATTATAAATCATTATAAACACTGAGAGTGGGATTATAAATCATTATAAACACTGAGAGTGGGATTATAAATCATTATAAACACTAAGAGGGGATTATAAATCATTATAAACACTGAGAGTGGGATTATAAATCATTATAAACACTAAGAGTGGGATTATAAATCATTATAAACACTGAGATTGGGATTATAAATCATTATAAACACTGAGAGTGGGATTATAAATCATTATAAACACTGAGATTGGGATTATAAATCATTATAAACACTGAGAGTGGGATTATAAATCATTATAAACACTGAGAGTGGGATTATAAATCATTATAAACACTAAGAGTGGGATTATAAATCATTATAAACACTGAGATTGGGATTATAAATCATTATAAACACTGAGAGTGGGATTATAAATCATTATAAACACTAAGAGTGGGATTATAAATAATGTCCTTTCTGCAGCTTTATATAGTCATGGTATAACCAGGAGCTTTTAAGCAATTTATAAATATGAGCATCACCATATTTTGAGCTCATTATAGTCCTTTTTTCTCTTCCATGTCGGTGCTTTTTTGTCACTGTAATCCCGCCTCTTTCAGCACCATCAGTGCTGCATTTTCAAGCTCTTTCAATCCATTCTTCAAAAGTGTTAATGTACAAACGAAAGATATCCCAGCAGCTGCAGCATTTCCTACACCAGGCACCAAGCTGCACAGATACTCCAACACTGCTCCGCCAGCTACAGCAGACACTGACAGTCTTGCAGTGGATTTTGCTGTCAAAGCCACAACAAGAGGAGATTTGATGAAAGATTCCAGTTGTGGCTTGTTGATTCGTTCTGAGAGTTTTTTAAGTGATTTATCATCAAGGCCAAATGAGTAGAAGCACTTTGTAAAGAAAGCCACTAAAATACTGGCATCACAAACCACTGAGAGACCAGGAACTGGAGCTACTGCAATGACCCCAGAGCAGAGGGCTGCAGCCCATGCTGCTTTCTCAAACATCTTCACTTTTTTCTGTAGCATAGCCACAGAGGTGATGGGCACCGACTGCAGTAGAGCGTATTGTTTATGCTGTGGGAGATCTAACATCAGAGTTTCAACAAGCTTTTCATAATCAAATGCTTTAATATCCTCTGAGGATATAAGGAAAACCTTTGGATTTTCAATTCCCTCCAGGTTTTCCAGGCAGTTTCTTTTGATTTGTGAGAGTGTTTCTTCTTTGTTAAAGCTCTTTTTTGTTTCTTCTGCTCGAATATCATTGTCTATCTTAGATCTCACAAAGTAAAAGAGCTTTTTTCTTCTTTTGATCTCTTTGGCCAACATGATGTCATTCTCTTTGAATCTTTCAGATGAGATGATGATAAAGAAATCGTACCTATTGAACTGCATTTTTTTAAGGTATGTCCGAGCCTTAAACTTTGGGGTTCCAATTCCGGGCAGGTCCCAAAGTGTCACATTGGGCATTGTGGGATGTTCGTAAGGTGTTGGGTCAGTTGTGGTTTCAGTTACACCAGTTTTAGCTGCACCTTCATCATCACTGTCCAGCTCTCTGATTGCATTGATAAAAGATGACTTTCCTGTTCCTGATTCTCCAGTTACAGCAATGTGAAGTGAGACGTTAAATAATTGATCGATTTGTTTTTGTGCTTTTTTGGTTGCTTTTTTTAAAGTGGACTCTCCTGAGGCTTGTAGTGCTGCATTTGTATCAGGATTTTCACTGGCCATTGTGTACAGATGCTGTCAGTCAGGACCTTGCAGCATAGTTCTGTGAAACAAAAGAATTATGTGAACCATAAAAATGTTTTATTGAGAACAATCACACATGCATTAAAACATACCACTATGGAAGGAGAATGTAAATGGCTTCAAAATAAATAATTTTACAAGAAGATTTACAAGTAGATTTTAAATAGATTTAGAAGTAGCATGAAAATAACCAGCTTAATATGAGTGAAGATTGTGTAAAGGACATTAGTCAGTGGGGATCATCTCACCTGTCACCCCCACTCTCACATGTTCATGTGTTTGGACGCTTTATGTCTCAGGAAGTCCTCATGTCTGTGTTAACTTCTGGCTTTTATGATGTCATAGCTAGTCTTGCTGGAGCCTCAGCCTGATCTTTACATCGAATGTACTTTGTCTTTAACATCACGTGATTACAAGCATACATAATATTTCTCTCTTTCTCACTTTATATTCAACTCTCCAT
Source organism: Tachysurus vachellii (assembly GCF_030014155.1). NCBI lineage: Eukaryota > Metazoa > Chordata > Actinopteri > Siluriformes > Bagridae > Tachysurus > Tachysurus vachellii. Next base: position 323,078 of record NC_083473.1, on the reverse strand, counting down.
CAGTGAACAAAAAGCAGCTGTGTGACTTGTTTTAAACCTGCCTAAGTTCTCCACATCACCACACTGCTGCACTCCTTCACTGGCTCCTGGAGCTGAACACATTAGGTTTAATACACTGATGCTTGCCTACAAAGCCAAAACCAGAGCAGCTCCCTCTTACCTCAAAGCTCTTCTCCCTCCTCACACTGCACCTCACACCCTCAGATCTACCATCACTGTTCCTCTGGTCCCTGCATCTCTCAGGGTAAGAGGGAGGAACACATCAAGACTCTTCTCTGTTCTCTACTGAGGTGATGGAATGAACTTCACCTAGATGTTTGAACAGTTGAGTTACTGACTGTCTGTAAAGAACAGTTGAAGAACTTCATCTTCCTGAAATATATATTATATATAAAATGTTCCCAACAGATTTCCACCCAACAGAGTAATAGGTTGATGAGATCAGACGTCTGTAATATACTAACCAGGTGTTAATGTTTTCTTTTATGAAGACTGGTTTGCACATTTGTACATCGCTTTGGATATGTTACGTATATATACATACGTTATTAAATCATTATAAACACTGAGAGTGGGATTATAAATCATTATAAACACTGAGAGTGGGATTATAAATCATTATAAACACAGAGAGTGGGATTATAAATCATTATAAACACTGAGAGTGGGATTATAAATCATTATAAACACAGAGAGTGGGATTATAAATCATTATAAACACTGAGAGTGGGATTATAAATCATTATAATCAATGAGAGTGGGATTATAAATAATACCTTCACTACCTCTGTATGTAGTGGTGTTGTGTAACCAATTTGTTAAAAGTGCTATAAAAATATATTGAATTAAAAATATATTTAATAATAACTAGTTACTCATTGTTTTACACTCCACATATTACCCAGTTGCACTATGTTAATAGAGTGCACACAACTGCTACACAACATACTCACCTGTGTGGGATAATTAAAAGCTCTACCCTCTATAGCAGAGCTGAAAATCTGGTGCAGAGGTCACATCACATCACACTACAGCGCCCCCTGCAGTTAAAAATGGGAATAATCCTGATCTTCTGTTACTGTTGTGTTACTGTTGCTGGTCACTGTAAGTAATTTTTATATATAAAGAGTGTTCTTTTTGACACTGACAGCTAATAGTTAACAACATTCAATAATGTTTAACAATTTACACACAACAGTTCTGTAGAATTTACAGGAACTGCAGCACAGTTCCTCTTACAGGTCCGCGGTTCCAGCCTTGGGTTTGGTCTCTCAGTCTAAATGCTTGATAAATTCAGTTGAATGCAGAACCGACTAAAACAAAGTAAAATTAAATGGTATGAGTGTAAAACTGGTGTGTTAGAAGGAAACAACCTTCTGGTTACTCCAGGACCTGAGTGTGATGTAACTCAATGAGAGATCACACTTTGTCTATGAGCTTATTCAGCTGCTTGGTCTTTCCCACAGCACCACCCAGTAGAACACACCCCACCCTGTAATAAACTGGTAGAACATGTGTAGGACCTTCTCCACAGTGCAGAATGTGACATAACCAGTCCATGATCTTAGCTGATCCTAGTCAGTTTACAGTATAAACAGTCAGGTCACATTGTGTATGTAATACACATACTGTACTGTGTGTGTGTGTGTGTGTGTGTGTGTGTACAGGTGATGTTGGGTTTTATTTAATTCAATTTGTTTACCGCTTATAACAGTTGACATTCAAAACAGATTCAGGGAAATATAGAAACAGAATAAAGTTTTTTAAATTAGTTCAAATTAAGTTACTATTTATCTCTAACATCTATCCATAATGATCAAGCAACTGTGGTGAGGAAAAACTCCCTGAGATGATATGAAGAAGAAACCTTGAGATGAACCAGACCTCATCCTCATCCTCAGTGTGGTTCACAGACCCATGAGCACCACATGAGCTCTTTCCATTCTGTTGCTTTTGTTTGTTTTGTCACGTTCCTTTATTTTGTGTTTGCTCCTGTCTCTGTGATGCCATCAGTTTGTTCCCCGTATGTGTTTACATGATTAAAGTCTAATAGTGAATATTTTTATCTTTAAGTGTGAACATCATTTTCAATTCAAGTTTATTTGTATTGAGCTATTAACAATGGACTTTCTCACAGCAGCTTTACAGAAATATAAAAACTTTTTAATTTGCATATATATTTATCCCTAATGATTATGCCAGAGGTGACAGTGACGAGGAAAAACATCATGAGACGATACGAGAAAGAAACCTTGAGAGTACAATGTGAATAGTTTAAAGTGCTATACAAATAAACTGAATTGAATTGAATAAAGTAGAACAATTTAAAATATTGAGACTTTTTGTGGAATCTCAGATATATATGAGAGTTTAAATGAATCCTCACCATGATGAACATTTCCACTGCTGCTGTTTGTTGATCTTCAGCTTCTTCTGGAACAGTGTGGCATCAGAAAGACATCTAGTTATGCACTATTCTCTACAGAGCTGTGGAACGAGTCAGCGAGTCACTTTACCCCAGGCGTCACACCCAGTCACAGCTCTACACATTTGGGTGTTTCTCTCATCTGAACCTTCCATCTCATCACACTGCAGGCGTTTCTCTGTGTTAAAGGAAAATATGCTACAATTATTACTAACCCAAAAACAAACACAGACATATTTGATGCAGCGATGTTATATAAATTATTGGGGACATTCACATAATTATAAATAAAATATTACACATAAAACTGTACTATAACCTTCACCAATCTGATTGCTGTACACATTCCTGTGTACATGATGTCACTGATGTCTCTTCTAATCAGTGATAAGAATTCTGTAAACTACGTCCTTTTCTGCTTTGTCTGAATTGTCATTGTTTTTATTTTGTTTTCTGACTTGTTAGTTTATTTTGCACCTCTAGGCCTCTGTACTGAACACTATGTAATTCTAATGTTAGAATGAGTGCATTAATATAAACCTGTGATGTGCAGCTGCACCACAGTTAGTGCAGCTGTAATAGAAAATGAATCAACACTTTCTGACCAATCACAATCCAGAACTCAACAGAAGTGTAGTAATTAATAAACTGCTTCATGATGGGAATTCAGAATATGCAGTTCTGCAAAATAAGTACGGACCTGTCAGGAAACCTGTAAAACAGGGTTAAAAATGATCATCGCCATTAACGCTTTCTGAAGGCTCAACAGGTCATACATGGAAGGCAAACAGAATGTTTGGAATTGCAGTAGAACCTAATAATACTTTACACATACACACATGTAAAAGCAGTTTATATAATGTAGTGCTCCCAGAAGTTAATGGAATGTCCTGACCATCAGAACAAGGTCATCAAACAGTTAATTCCAGTAGCACTGTTGTTGTAGTTCACCAGGAAACGGGTCAATGTCAGGACAGGTTTTTCCACAGAAATCTTAGCCATGTATCTCACCCAGTCGAGCAAGTAATTTGAATCATCATAGCCTGATTCAACGGCCTTGTGTCAGAGCAGGCTGATAGTGTTAGCTTCACACTGCTCCTTTGTAGGAGCAGCCAAAAGGCAATGATCCACATAAGTTAACAAAACTGTGCCCTTATTTATTTGTAGTGTCTCTAAACTGCTTTATTGGCCAAGTGACACACACAAGGAATTTGGTTCTACTGTAGCTGTTTGTGACTCTCAAAAGTACAGACATAAATAACACTATACTATACAGTACACACATAAATAACACTATACTATACAGTACACACATAAATAACACTATACTATACAATACACACATAAATAACACTATACTATACAATACAGACATAAATAACACTATACTATACAATACAGACATAAATAACACTATACTATACAATACACACATAAATAACACTATACTATACAATACACACATAAATAACACTATACTATACAGTACAGACATAAATAACACTATACTATACAATACACACATAAATAACACTATACTATACAGTACACACATAAATAACACTATACTACACAATACAGACATAAATAACACTATACTATACAATACACACATAAATAACACTATACTATACAATACACACATAAATAACACTATACTATACAATACAGACATAAATAACACTATACTATACAATACACACATAAATAACACTATACTATACAGTACACACATAAATAACACTATACTATACAATACACACATAAATAACACTATACTATACAATACACACATAAATAACACTATACTATACAGTACACACATAAATAACACTATACTATACAATACACACATAAATAACACTATACTATACAATACACACATAAATAACACTATACTATACAGTACACACATAAATAACACTATACTATACAATACACACATAAATAACACTATACTATACAATACACACATAAATAACACTATACTATACAGTACACACATAAATAACACTATACTATACAATACAGACATAAATAACACTATACTATACAATACACACATAAATAACACTATACTATACAATACACACATAAATAACACTATACTATACAATACACACATAAATAACACTATACTATACAATACACACATAAATAACACTATACTATACAATACACACATAAATAACACTATACTATACAATACACACATAAATAACACTATACTATACAATACACACATAAATAACACTATACTATACAATACACACATAAATAACACTATACTATACAATACACACATAAATAACACTATACTATACAATACACACATAAATAACACTATACTATACAATACACACATAAATAACACTATACTATACAGTACACACATAAATAACACTATACTATACAATACACACATAAATAACACTATACTATACAATACACACATAAATAACACTATACTATACAATACACACATAAATAACACTATACTATACAATACACACATAAATAACACTATACTATACAATACACACATAAATAACACTATATGGCCACCCTGCCAGAGAGTGATCTTCATGATCAGTCAGAGTCTCATGGGATTGTTGTGTATGAAGCCACCAGGAGACGTCATGTCTTCTTCTGAACCAATGTTGTGTCAGTCAGCTGTATGTTCTGGTGTTTATCAGCAATCAGGTCTGTGCTGAACTCAGAGTTTATGATGACCCAATAGTTCCTCAGGAGCTCTCGGCCGCACTATTTTTTTCTCTCTTCTGCTTCTAAACTTCTGTAAAGTGCTATACAAATAAATTGAATTGAACTTTGGTCAGATCTTGATCTTGGTCAGAGATGTGCCTCTGGGCCTCATCACATGAGATCTACAAACTAATAACAATCAGTCAAATTCAATTAAATTTTATTGAATGATGGTAAAGCGCTTTTAACAATGCACATTGTCTTAAAGCAGCTTTACAGAAGTATAGGAACAAAAACTCACTACGTTCAAAGTAAAGCTATTATTTATCTCTAACATTTATCTTTATTGATCAAGCCGGAGGTGACGTGGTGAGAAAAAAACTCCCTGAGATGATATGAGGAAGAAGCATTGCGAGGAACCAGACTCAGAAGTGAACCTCATCCTCATTTGGGTGACAGGAAATAATAATGTAATGTAAATGTACATCATGTCCTTTCTAAAATATTTGAGCGAGCTGAAATTCACAACAGACCCAACACTAATTCCTTCCTGTCCAAGTCTTTAAATGATCACTGATAAAGATCAGACCATACAGTGAGTCACTGGCTGTCCATGCAGATCAATCCACAGCAGAGTGCACACCGGGCACAGAGACTCCAAACAGGGGTAAGGCATCAGGATTGATGAAAAAGGTCCAGAAGAAGAGGTGATCAGACTAGGAACTAGAACACTGGGAGCTCGAGAGTGGCATGTATAGAAGGGGGGGAATAAGGGCAACTCAACTCAAAATTCTCGAAGAAAACTCTTTTTCTGATTCTTTGGGCAAAGCCAAATTCAACAGCTACCAGGATTTTAACTTCCTGTCGATATGGAAGGAAATTTATAATCACACGATCTTCTGTCAGTCAGATGAGTTTTTTGCTTTTGGGTTAATTTATACATTTCACATTTTATCCACATTTCTGAGGTTCTACGGCAATATGCAACGTTAATAACACAATATAAAAATGAATGTAATATTAGTTTTCCTTTCATTTATTCTCCTATAAATCTACCCACTATATTTGACATGCAGCACCATGAGGCTGAGGCTCAGGAACTGAGGATGTATCATGGTGACAGATTATGGCCAGAATTATATATGAGTAAATGGCCTCTGGCTATTGTATGGTGGGGAGAACAGGCTTGTTGGTGGGAATTATCCTAGACTAAACTGGGGTTTAAATGTTCTAAGGTTCCTCCACATTTTTACTGTAACCCTCTGGATAAACCTCATACAATGTGATGGTAGCTGCACCACACTCAGCTTTATCCTAGGAGACTGGATGATCTTCAGGTTGTTAGTATCGATAAATATACATTCACATATTCTGATCATTGAATTTAAATAATAAAAAATAAAGCTGAATATTACATTACACGTTATACACACAATACACTATCATTCTTTAACTGAAATGCTGTGCATAAATGTCTGTATTATACATATAGCGCCATCTGGTGGTGAACAAACCCGAAAAAAAGGAAAACAACACTGGAGAAAAAGACTAGAAGAAGGCGTGATCGTGCTTCACCAATCCAGGAAGCTCATGTTCTTCTATCTGGAGCAAAGGGCAAAGAGATCCAAAGTGCAGTGAGTTACAGTTACTTGTCCATTTCTCAGAGTTTTTTCTGAACATCCTGGTTAGAGAACATGGCTAAAGACATGATGTTGTACTGGGGCTCGGGATCTCCTCCATGTTGGAGAGTTCAAATCGCTCTGGAGGAGAAGAACCTGCAGGGATATCACCACAAACTTCTCTCCTTCGACAAGAACGAGCACAAGTGTGAGGAGGTGATGAAGCTGAACCCGAGAGGACAGGTAACTCCAAAGGTTTCATCCTTATCTCCTCTGAAGCTTTTATAACTCACTAACTCAAACGGGTTTGTTTGTTTGTTTGTTTGTTTGTTTAGCTTCCCACATTTAAACATGGCGATGTGGTAGTGAATGAGTCCATTGCTGTGTGTATGTATCTGGAGGTAAGAGGAACAGTACATCAGTAATAACCTTTAAGTTATAAACCTTTATACTGTAAACAGATCGTCTTTAATCACATCAACATTTATATAACTTTACTCAAGGCTCTAGATGATGATGTAACACTGGGCTCCCAGTGGAGTCTCCCAATTCCCAGCCCTAGTATCTATCACCTGTGTGTGTGTGTGTGTGTGTGTGTGTGTGTGTGTGTGTAGAACCAGTTTAAGTCTCAGGGCACTCAGCTGATCCCAGATGATGTGATGGAGCAGGCTCTGGTGCTGCAGCGTGTGTTTGAGACCAGCACACTGCAGCAGAAGATGTGTATGTATACCAACACTATAAAATAACTCACTTGTATAATTAAATAAAATAATTAAATACATTTCCCCACTCATAAATATATTTTCAAGAGCATTTTATTATATAATTTTATACAGTTTTGTACAGATTTGTTCTGCAGTGTTTTAAATAAACATTACTTACTGAATATTAGAATTTGTTTAAAGTAAGATGTGCTTGATTTGCTGATGTTTTTTTTGAAGGAATCCTAGTGTTAAATGTTGACTAAAGCGCCTGCACCTCCTGTCCTGAACACTTGGTGTCGCTGTAAAGTAAAATTGACTCCAACAGAATTATTATGCGTTTGATTTCCTTTGCAGCTTCGAATGACGTCAGTTTCCACCTGAGAATAATCGACCTGCGAAGTGGAGAAAAATCCTCCATGTTTGTGTTTAGTGAGTGATGTGTTTAACTCAGAAGAGTGTAGTGTAGAGTCTGTGCTTTATTTAACATCTGAATGATTCATCTGAAGTAAAGACACAAGATTTCAGAGGTTTATTGTCGTGTGTACAGTGAAAACACAAGGGTTTAGACCATACAGTGAATTCTTACTTTGCATGTCTCCCTTACAAAAAAGAATAAAAATAACTAATAGAAATGAAATGTATGAAGAACTGCAGTACATACAGAGTAATGTGTTGTGTGTCAGCCGTCAGTGGGGTTTATGGGGTGTGAGCTGGTGGTGTTTAGTGTTGTTCAGGAGTCTAATGGCTTGTGAATAAAAGCTGTGAGTCTTTTTGTCCTTGATCTCACACACTCACACTCCTGTAGCGTCTCCCAGATGTTGTGTTGTGGGTGTGTATTGTTCCTGATGATGTTATAGGCCCTCCTGATCACCCCGGTGTTGTAAATGTCCTGGAGTGATGGGACACAGAAGAACTGTGCCACAATGAAGTCATGTGTATCTGCAGTACAACTCATTTTGTGTGTGTGTGTGTGTGTGTGTGTGTGTGTGTGTGTGTGTCTGTGTGTTCAGATGAGTGTCTGTTCTACAATTACTTCATCCCTGAACCTGAGAGACACGAATCAGCACAAAAGAGACACAAAGAGAACCTGAAGACTGAAATCACACTGTGGGAGAGTTACCTACAGCGGGTACACACACACACACACACACACACACACACACACACACACACAAACACCGGCATGCACACACCGTGACACTCTGTCTTTCTGTAGATGGGAAATGGAACGTTTATGGCTGGGAGAAACTTCTCCATGGCTGATGTCATTTTCTTCCCTGTCTTTGCTTTCCTCCCACGATTTGGGTAAGTGTGTGTGTGTGTGTGTGTGTTGATGACACATACCTCTCACTAGATGTTTATCCCAAGGCTGCCCCTGTGTCTATTCTCCTGTATAGTGTAGGGTTTGATGTGTGCCCTGTGTGTGCAGGTTGAGTCAGGAGCATTATCCTCACCTGATGGAGTATTATGAGATGGTGAAGGAGCGTCCGAGTATTAAAGCATCATGGCCTCCTCACTGGCTGGAGAAGCCTACAGGAGGAGACACACTGAAAGACCTGTGAGGTGATTTGGAACACAGCCAATGATTAACACTAATACTATAATGTCTAATAAGAGAGAAATGTAACCTCCACTTCATCTGGACCCTTTGTATTTTATACTAACTCCTCTATAACTGACTGGAAAAATAAATAATAAATAATCATTAATCTGAAGTCATGCAACACTTAATGTAGCTCTTAAATAAAAATGATGTACAACAATGAACATTTCAACATTAAAAAATTAAAAGGTGTGTGTGTGTGAAGTTCTCTTCTTTACACTGTATTTTCAAGGCTAATATAGAAGGAAGATTATAGCCAACAGTTTAGTGTCATGTATACTGTAAACAATTAAAGAATAATTACACATTAAACTCAATTAGTCCATGGAAGTGCAGTCATTTGGCCACTTTATAGAAACCGGAGCTCATGTAATTCTCACCACGTTAATACTTCATGATCATCGTACACTGGTCAGCTGTCTGCGTCTCTCTCAGAACATTGTGTCATACATTAATGAGCTCAAAGCTACATGTGAGTTTATATATTTCTGCTAATGTGATGATCCACTTTATTTTCCTTCCTTAGTAATAAATTTAAAATGATTTTAGAACAGAAACTGAAAAGTTAAACCTGATGAATTACTGGTGAATATGAAGCTCCACAAATATTTCAAATAAATATTAACTGTTATTTATTTATTTTTGTTTTTTACTTTTCTGTAAATTTCAAGCTACTGGATCTTTTGTCTGTGCTGTTTAACAAACTTTAGAATTAACATCATGTCCCTTCCCAAATATAACACACCTGTGAAACACTAAACCTGTGACGTTAATAATAAATAAGGTGGAGCTGCAGGACTTCAGGCGTGTGTTCAGGTGAGTTTAGGGCTGTTTTCAGTGTGTTACGGGTGAGTTTTGGGACTACAGGTGTGTTCAGGAGTGTTATAGTAACAGCAGCATGTCCAGGAGAAGACCATGGGTCGAACTAAAAATCTGCCAGACTATCAGCTGCTCAACTCCAACCAGACGCTCATACACACACACCCCACCAACTAACATTGCTACAGGTATGTGCATATTAATAACACACACACACACACACACACCCCACCAACTAACATTGCTACAGGTATGTGCATATTAATAACACACACACACACACACACACAGTTACACCAGTTAACACTGTTAAAGATATGTGCATATTAATAACACACACACACACCCCACCAACTAACATTGCTACAGGTATGTGCATATTAATAACACACACACACACACACACACACACAGTTACACCAGTTAACACTGTTAAAGATATGTGCATATTAATAACACACACACACACACACACACACCCCACCAACTAACACTGCTACAGGTATGTGCATATTAATAACACACACACACACACACACAGTTACACCAGTTAACACTGTTAAAGATATGTGCATATTAATAACACACACACACACACACACACCCCACCAACTAACACTGCTACAGGTATGTGCATATTAATAACACACACACACACACACACAGTTACACCAGTTAACACTGTTAAAGATATGTGCATATTAATAACACACACACACACACACACACACCCCACCAACTAACATTGCTACAGGTATGTGCATATTAATAACACACACACACACACACACACACACAGTTACACCAGTTAACACTGTTAAAGATATGTGCATATTAATAACACACACACACACATACACACACACCCCACCAACTAACATTGCTACAGGTATGTGCATATTAATAACACACACACACAGTTACACCAGTTAATACTGCTAAAGATATGTGCATATTAATAAATGTCCTTAAAGAACATTATTATTATAATTATAATTATTATTATTATTATTATTTTTATTATTATTATTTTTATTGTTGTTGTTATTGTTGATGATATTACTATTCGTTCTGCGTGATGACGTCACAGACCTGCGTGATGACGTTGTGTACTGACCGTAAGGTTACGTGGATAAACATGGCGACGGTAGTGTCTGCTCTAGTTAACAGTTGTCAACGCTGACAGACTCGCAGGGTATTGAGGCGTTTTATTCGAGTTATTTCATGACAACAACACAGTTTGTATCGTAAAAGTCAAGGCTATTAATCACCGATTCGCATGAAGTGATTTTATCTGGTGTTTAGGTTCAGAGACCGTAGACATGGAGGATGAGGAGCGACGGAGGAAGCTGGAGGCCGGTAAAGCGAAGGTACCATCACATAGAGACATGTTTATATTAACTTATTATATTATTATATTATACACACAATATCAGCTCGGGTTATAACAGTAACATCATGTTTTAACACGTTTTTCTGACAGATTTCTGCTCCAAACTCTCTCACTTCTGTACTTTACTATTTCTGCTAGTTTAACTACATTCCTAAAATAATTGACATTTTATTTTTAGTACCGTGACTCTGGTACTCTTAGTACTCTTAGTAGTCTTAGTAGTATCGGTACTCCCAGTACTCTCATTACTCTCATTACTCTCAGTACCTTAGTACTCTCAGTACCTTAGTACTCTCAGTACTCTCAGTACCTTAGTACTCTCAGTACCTTAGTACTCTCAGTACTCTCAGTACCTTAGTACTCTCAGTACCTTAGTACTCTCAGTACTCTCAGTACTCTCAGTACTCTCAGTACCTTAGTACTCTCAGTACTCTCATTACTCTCAGTACCTTAGTACTCTCAGTACCTTAGTACTCTCATTACTCTCATTACTCTCATTACTCTCATTACTCTCATTACTCTCAGTACCTTAGTACTCTCAGTACCTTAGTACTCTCAGTACCTTAGTACTCTCAGTACTCTCAGTACCTTAGTACTCTCAGTACCTTAGTACTCTCAGTACTCTCAGTACTCTCATTACTCTCAGTACCTTAGTACTCTCAGTACTCTCATTACTCTCAGTACCTTAGTACTCTCAGTACCTTAGTACTC
>NC_083473.1:288601-298601 GCF_030014155.1 Tachysurus vachellii | reverse complement strand
ACTTTGCACACACGCCACAAACGGAGTCGCTCGAGGTACAAACGCACATTCGGACGAGCCGGCTTCATTTTGGAATAAGGTGCTATGGAGTGATGACACAAAGATTGAGTTATTTGGTCATAACAAGGGCCGTTATGCATGGGGGCAAAAGAACACAGCATTCGGAGAAAAACACTTGCTACCCACAGTGACATTAGGTGGAGGTTCCATCATGCTGTGGGGCCGTGTGGCCAGTGCCGGTACTGGGAATCTGGGTAAAGTTGAGGGTCGCATGGATTCACTCAATATCAGCAGATTCTTGAGAATAATGTTGAGGAATCAGTCAGAAAGTTGGAGTTACGGTCCAAAATACATTCATCCAGAATCCAGACACTTATTACAGGCTATAGGAAGCCTGGTTCAATGAAAAAAATGTACCTTGGCTCAAAAAAGGTTGAAAAATGTAATATAATATACGCTGTGTGAGACTAGAGCTTGACCCATGGTTTGTTTATGATGTTATTATATTAAGTGCAATAGAAATTGTAAAGAAAATTCCCGAGGATTTTTACTGGGGTGCCCGAGTGTGAGTGCCCGTGTGCGGGTGCCCGTGTGCCCAGAGACTCTTCAGTCACACCAGCAGTTCTATGAACCAAGACAGAAAACACTAATGACCCTGTTGCCATGGGCGATGCAGTGTGAGGAATAGTGGAGTTTAGACATTTAACCTTCTGATTAGAAAAGATGATGTAGATTAAAGATTCATGATCAGGGTTATTATTATAAAGTGCTCTAATAAATAAACTCTAATGATACCTAATAATGTAAACATTTATGTAAACAACCTACAGTTTACTAATTATTATTATTATTATTAGTTCATAGACTCCCAACCCTTTATCACTCTATAATAATATAATGTGTGAATTAGTGTTAGTGTAGTTTACTGTGTGTCCTCTAACAGGCCTGAGCTTCTTTTAGTCATCTTTAACAGTTGTTTTAGCGACGGAAGCTAACGTTAGCTTGCTAATTCCCTCTAGTGCTAATTACTCATTACTCTGAAGTGGATCAAACATAAAGATCTGAGTCTTTTTTCTCACATGTATAATAACAAATAACATGCTTATGAATATTAATGATCAGTGGGTGGGCTAAATAAAGCATTCTGAACACACACACACACACACACACACACACACACTTATGGTATTTGGAAAGCACTCTTATCCAGAGATTATGTACCTGAGCAATTTAGGGGCCCAACAGTGGCAGCTTAGTGGACCTGGGATTTGAACCCCCCCCCCCGTTGTGATTAGTGTTTGGAGGTGAGCTCAGTACTATGGATATAAAGGAAAAAAATTATACTGAGAGACACATACTGTGTGTGTTTGTGTGTGTGTGGGGACATTAAAAGCTGGTCGTAGGTGGATGTCTCCCTCACTCACACACACACACACACACACACACACACACACACACACACACACACACACACACACACACAGACACCACACTTGGCCCTGAAGCTCTTCAGCTCCGAAAGGTGTTTGCTGTTTTAAATGACTGCTGAATTACTGGTTGCCCTGGAAACAGACTGCTTGGGCTTTGTGTGTGTGTGTGTGTGTGTGTATGGTGGGGCAGGGGGAGATTCACATGGCCTTAAAGAGTAGCTCAGCTTAGTCTGTAGAACTGAACATCATGTTCCAACGTGACTGTGCAAAAACTGTCTCATAATGCTGCCTGTTGTTTATAACACACACACACACACACACTCTCACACACACACACACACACACACATATGTACATACACACAGGACCAACTGGACAGTCAGACAGACTATTCAATTTTCCATTTCAATTCAATTTATTTGTATAGCGCTTTTAAAAATTTCCCATTGTCTCAAAGCAGCTTTACAGAAGTATGGGAACAGAAGAGAGAGAAAAGGAAATAAATGTATTATAATAATAATAATAATAATAATGAGAAGAAGAAAAAATAAGAATAAAAAGTTTAAAATTAATTTAGAAAAGATTAACTTATTTAAAATACTAGTATCTATCCCTTTCCCTATAGAGGAAGAAACCTTGAGAGGAACCAGAAGTGAACCTCATCCTCATTTGGGTGACACTCTACAGTAAATAGTGTAAATGTAAATAATGTCCTTTCTACAACAGTTTATAATAGTGCAGCCGAGAGCTCCTGAGGAACTAATGGGTCATTGTAAACTCTGAGTTCAGCACAGACCTGATTGCTGATAAACACCAGAACATACAGCTGACTGACACAACATTGGTTCAGAAGAAGACGTGACATCTCCTGGTGGCTTCATACACAACAATCCCATGAGACACTGACTGACCATGAAGATCAATCCCCCAGCAGGGTGACCACCGGGCCAGCGGTAGAACATCAGGATTGACAAAGTCGCTCTGTAAGAAGAGGCGATCGGGCCAAGAACTCAGAACACTGGAAGCTCTGGAGTGGCGTATATAGCTCAACAGAGGGAGAGAGATTGTTAGGTATGATTGTAATCAGGTGATGGACAATGTACATTAAGTGTAAAGTGCAGACAGGGACTCTGGCAAGACATCTAGTGATGACATCATAACTAAAGGTTTAGAGCCAGAAGGTGACACAGACATGAGGGCTGCCTGGGATGTAAAGCGTCTCACCACTCCACAGTCTGTAAACCTGAGTGACTTGTGATGGTGGTAAGGAGACAACATCCAGACATCTCAGTTCACTCTATGCTCATGAACCCTCCAGATCTGCTCCTTTACCTGGGAAATGTTATTCATAAACATCTAAACTAAATAAATGTGTTTTTATCCTGGACTTAAACACTGAGACTGTGTCTGAGGCCTGAACACTAATTAGAAGTCTGTTCCATAACTGTGGGGCTCTGTGAGAAAAAGCTCTGCCCCCTGCTGGAGACTTTTGTACTTGAGGTACCAACAAATATCCTGCAGCTTTTGATCGATGTAGGTGTGACGGATCATAAAGAACCAAATGATCTCTCAGGTTCTGTGGTGTGAGACCATTAAGTGCTTTATAGGTTAATAATAGTGTTTTATAATCAATGTGAAACTTGACTGGAAGCCAATACAGTGAGGATAAGATCAGGGTGATATGTTCATATCTTCTGGTTCTAGTTAGGACTCTAGCTGCTGTGTTCTGGACTAACTGGAGCTTGTTTATGCTCCTACTGGAACATCCAGACAGTAAAGTATTACAATAATCCAACCTAGAGGTAACAAATGCATGAACTAGTGTTTCTGCATCATGTAATGACATCATATTTCTGATCTTAGTAATATTTCTGAGATGAAAGAAGACTAACATTGTGGTATTATTTATGTGAGCTTCAAATGAGAGACCGGTATCAATAATCACACCGAGGTTTTTTACTGCTGCACATGATGTAATAGAAAGACCATCCAGAGTTACTCTGTAATCAGAAAGCTTACTTCTGTCTGTCTGTGGTCCTGGTACAAGAACTTCTGTGTGTCAGAGTTAAGCAGGAGGAAGTTAGTAAGTGTCCACTGTCTGATGTCCTTCACACAACCTTCAGTCTTATTAAACTGGTGTCTCACATCTGACTGCTGAAACATATAGCTGTGTGTCATCAGTGTAACAGTGGAAGCTAATACCATGTTTATGAATAATTGCACCAAGGGGTAGCATATATAGGGAGAAAAGCAATGGGCCTAAAACAGAACCTTGTGGAACACCTTAGTTTGTTTAGAGTGGTCACCATTTAGATCTACGAACTGATTGTGATCCCCCAAATAAGACCTGATCCAGGAGAGACCTGTCCCTTTAACACCAACAACATGTTCTAGTCTAGGGTTATGGACAGACAGACAGCTGTAAAGACCGACACAGACAGTTATATAAAGAGTTAGAAAGATTGTGTCTGACAGACGGTCAGTAAGACAGACATGTAACTGGGAACATTTGGACATAAGTCAGTAAGTACGACTGCAGAAGGAGGAAGCAGAATGATTTAAAATGTAATGTTTGATTTCTCTGATCTGTTTCAGCCTGAGAGTGAAATCTCCACCACAGCAGAAGATTACTCCTCAGAGGTATGTGCACTTAACACACACTGTTACACACCTAACACCTTTACACACCAAGCAAACACCATACACAGATACCACACCACACTGGAGTTACAACCCGTGTCTTTATGTAACACTGCATGCTATATTAGTCCTGAGGATCCAAAATGTAGACCTGTAGAGTTTTAGTAATATTGTGACAGGATTAGACCTTCATATTTAGACCTTTACGATTAGGTCTGCAGGATTAAATCATTAAAGTTAAGTCTTTTAGATTAGATTAGATCTGTATACCACATAATTCATGATGCTTTATATAAGATTATTTAAAGTCAAGAGCAGGCCTACACGATTAGTCTTTTAAGATTATATTCAAGACTGTACCACTATATACATGATTAGACCTTTAAACCTTTAAGATTAGACCACAGGATCCCAAACATTCCATTAAGACTCGAGCTTGGAGTCTCTACCTTTAAGGTGATGGATGAAGATTCCAGATTATTCTGTATAAGTCTATTCCACAATCTTCAGGACCTTTAGAGATTAGTGATTATGTAGATTATGCCTGTTCTCTTGGATTTACTGCTCACAAGACATTTTAAAGCTGCATTACATTACAGTGTTCATTCATTATCAATTGACAGGTGAATGGTCATGATGCGGCTGAGAAATCGCTGGAGGTTGTGGTATGGAAATCTGTCTGATGAGCTTATACTTGTTTGTTGCTAATCTGCCAGTCTTTTACCTTCTCTTTTACATGGTGTTTGGTTCTTCACTGTTTGTGGTCAAGATTTCCTCTAACTCACTAACCTGCTTGCTTTGTTTAATCACATAATACAGAGGAGCTTGTCTGCTTGTGAGTGTTTAGATTCGGGGTGTAATGAAGAACTGTTGTGGTGTTACACCATGCGAAAGACATCATGGCATTTACATTACACTAAGCTGGCAAAGATGATGGTGGAAAATTATTTCCAATTTTAAGACCTGTTGTGATTTAGTGTCACTTGTAATATATACAATAGGGAAGACAGTACAAGTAGAAATTCAGCATCATTCTTCAGATCAGTGAATAAATGTCTTCTCTTAAACTACAAAAGTAGTAAAACGTATCAGAACTGATTTACTGTTTCATTCACAACCAGTTTATTGTCTGAAATATTCAGTAAGGTTTTAAACCTCGCCCACTTCAGTACTGCATTGTACACCATGTCACCAGGTAAAATTTGTTTCCTGATACATTCTTTGCTTTTCAAAAATCTGCTGTACCATTGTCATGTCAGTCAGTTGTGTGCCCTGTGATGGGTTGGCACTCCGTCCAGGGTGTATCCTGCCTTGATGCCCGATGACGCCTGAGATAGGCACAGGCTCCCCGTGACCCGAAGTAGTTCAGATAAGTGGTAGAAGATGAGTGAGTGAGAAATTAATTCATGGGATATAAGCTGAGCCACATGACAGCACTGTAGTGCTGCAGACATGCTGACAAAAAAATCTAAACGAGAAAATAAACTCTGGATGAAATTTTAACTCATAATTGTGTGCTGGCTTTGTGTTCTCCGTGCTTGGGTGAACTAATGAATAAATTAACCAGTGTACTTATTATTTTGATTCGGACTCATCGGTGTCAATGATTATAGACAAAATATGTGTGAAAGCACTTAAATAAGCAATCAAAAAAGAAAGAGATTATATAGGCCTTACTTAATGGTCTTCTTTTCTCTGTTCAGGAGGAGGAGATCTATGGGCCTGGTAGATTGCAGGAGATGGAGAACGAACTCGCAGCAAAAAACATGGTGGTGGACGAATTGAGCCGAGAACTAGAAGAAATCAGAGCTACGTTTGGAGCTGATGGAGTACAACAGGTCCACATTCTGATTACATTTTATCAGGAAACTTTGATCATTTGAAAATATATTTAATAAACCTTTGCTGATTACTCTTTCCTTCTAGCTCCAGGACTTTGAGGCAGCTCTGAAACAAAGAGATGGCATAATCACACAGCTAACGGAGAACCTGCAGCAGGCTCGGGCTGAGAAGGATGAGGTGATGCGTGAGTTCCTCGACCTCACTGAAAAAAGCCAGAAACTGCAGATCCAGTTTCAACAGGTATCACAGTTTACCTGACAATCACTGAGTACACCTATCAGAACTAACAGTTATATGTAGCAGAACCAACAGAAACAAGTACACCTAGCAGAAACAAAAGGTACACAGCAGAACTGACGGGTACAGCTAATGGGAACAACAGGAATTCCAATCTTGACAATCAGGTACACCTACCTGGGCCGACAGGTACACCTGGCTAACCAACTGATACATCTATGTGGACTATCAGGAAGACTAAGCTTACTTAGTTTGAGCAACAGTTATACCTAGTTTAACTTACAGGTCACTTACAGTTTAACCAAGAAGTGTTCCTAGGATCAACAGGTACACCTATCAAATGTGTTTTAGATAACAGACTAGTTTAGACTAGTAATAAAGACACTGTGTACCCTACAAGCCCAATGTCATCCCTACTTCCTGAAGACATTGCAGACCTAGGGTTCACTTCTGTGGGGTGCCAGAAAATAGCACTGGCTACAACCTACAGCGTTGTGTGCTGGGGAAAGAGTAAACTGATTAGGAAGGCCAGCTCCCTGCGTTATCCCCTGGAGGAAGTTTGTGAACAGACCACAGGTACTTCTAGCTGAACCAACTGGTACACCGTGCAGAACCTGATAAATGAGAATATGAACATCCTTTAAGTATTTTACTGCCTCATTGTTGGTTGTTCTCTGAACAAGTACAAAAAAATGTAAACTTCATTTGTACTACACCTTGGTTTCTGCTTCCCATTTAAAAATGTACATGTACTCTTTTAGTTACAGGCAGGCGAGTCAATAAGGAGCTCCAGTATGAGCAGTGCTGCTGCAGATCTCCTGCAAGCCCGACAAGACGTTCTGCATTATCAGCAACACCTGGATGAGAAAGATGCAACAGTCAAAAGTCTCCAGATGCAGCTAGAAGATAGGAATAGAGAGATCAAAGGTCTTCTGGAGCAGACAGAAGAGAGAGACAAAAAAGTCAAACATCTTCAGGAGCAGCTACAGGAGAGTGTGACTAACGTCAACAGCCTCCAAGAGCAGATACTGCAGAAGACCCAGATTCAGCAGAGGATGTTTGAACATGAGGTAGTGGGTGAACTTTACCATCAATAACCAAATGAATTGTTATTGTTTCATCACATTGTGCTTCAGTTGACTTGAGTATACTATTATAGTATTTTATTTTAATTGGTTTACTCCTGGGTTTGCTTCATGACACAGTTAAGAATGTTCTCCACACATCTGGAACATAATGCTAGCTTTTTTTCTCTGTGTTATCAGGTCTCAAGGGACACAGAAGAAGTATCTTTTACCCAGAGACTTCAAGAGAAGGACATGTGGATTAAAGAACAGGAAACGCTCATACTAGAGCATCAGCAGTTATTATCCCAACTCAGAGACAATCTCCAAGAATCTGAGAAGCGTTTTGTTAACATTAGTGAACAACTGGACAAAAAGGTCCGTGACCTAGAGGGTTGTGAAGCAGCGCTACGGGCTTCCAAGGAGAAGGAGCAACTTTCATCAGGTGAAATCTTACAACTGATGGGCACTGTGGAGGCTCTTCAAAAACGCTACCATCAGGGCAACCAGTCAGAAGATGAGGTTCTGCAGAAGGCACAGCAATATACTACACAAAGCTTGGACCACCTGAGGGCAGAACTGGATGAAATGTATGGGCAGCAGATTGTACAGATCAAGCAAGAGCTCATTGCTCGGCACAAAGAAGAAATGGCAAATATCCTCAATCAGCATTCCATGGAACTGAAAAATGTCTTGGACAAACATTGCATCGAAACTGAGCAAATAACAACTCAGTTGACTCAAAGCACTGGTGATGTCAATGTCCTAAATGTCAGGGTAATTGAGCTCCAGCAACGGCTGCAGGAGATGCAGGTCCTGCGAGAAAAAGCTGAACATGATCTCTCAAAAACATCCGAGGAAAAGATATTTCTGCAAACCCAGGTGCAGCAGCTCATAGAGGACTTGCGCTTAAAGGAACAAGAGAAGAGCCAATCAGAGGTGCATCTCCAGCTTCAGGCTACAATAACTGATCTTCAAGCTCAGCTAAAATCTGTTCAAGAAGCCTCAGTTGAGCTGAAGGCCAAGCATCAGTCTGAGATTACCAATTACCAGATCAAGCTAGAGATGATGGAAAGGGAGAAGGATGCAGTACTGGATCGCATGGCTGAGTCACAGGAAGCTGAACTTGAACGACTTCGCACACAGCTTCTATTCAGCCATGAGGAAGAACTTTCTAGGCTTCGTGAAGATCTTCAGCATGAGAGCCAGTTGAATGTGGAAAACCTAAGGGATGAGCTCAACCAGCGACATGAGGAATCTCTCCAACATCTCCGCAGTGGGTATGAGGAACAGATAAGGTTGTCTGAGGATGAGAGGTCAATTTTGGCAGCAGAAAGAACCTCTCTGCTGCAGGAAGTTGTAACACTGAAAAGTGACCTGAACCAAGCACTAGAGAAATCTCAGGTGGAGGAGCTGGTGGCACAACTAGAGGTCCTGCAGGCAGAGATTCAGGAGCTAAAACAGAGACCAAGTGAAAAGGTTGAATCTCATGAACTGTACAAAACCGATCTCACAAGGAAGTATGAGGAGAGTTGGGAGGTGATGGAATCTGAAAATAAACTTCTGAAAGAGACGAATGCAACCCTGTCAGAAGAACTGAGGGCTCTTGAGGAGGATCACAAAATGCTGATGAAGAACATTGACTCACTGAGGTCAGAGAACAGGCAAGCAAACGAGATGGCCGAAGAACTAAGAGCTGAAATTGAGAGGCAGAAAAGTACATTCTCATTTGAAGAAAAGAACTTTGAGGTGAACTACCAGGAACTAAGAGCAGAGCTGGAAGAAAGACTCCGGGTACAGGCGCTGCAGTATGAGACCAAACTCCAGGGCCTTGGAACACAACTCCAGTGTCTAAAGTCTGAAATGGAATATGGATCCACCAAGAGTATGAAAGAGGAGGATGAAGAAACAGATAGAGGAACATTAGTGGAAAAAGATACAGCAGAGCTAATGGAGAAGCTCCAAAGTGTGGAGCTGGAGAGGGACGTGCTAGTGAAACAGGTGGAACAGAAAGAGACTGAGATAAAAAAGATGAGACTGAAGAATGTAAAGCTGGAGGAGGAGATGGAAAGTAAGGAAATGGAGTATAAGGGAGTACAACAGGAGAAAACAAGGTTATTGGAACAGCTGGAACAAAAGGAGGCAACTGTCAAGATGGTAGAGCTAGAGAAGGCAGGACTTGTTGAACAGTTGGGGCAGAAACAGATGAAGCTAAAGCAGTTGGAACTAGAGAGAGCAGGGTCTGAAGAACAGACAAAACTGAAAGATCTAGAGATAACAAGGGTGGAGCTTGAGAAAATAGGACTGGTCCAGCAGGTAGACAAGAAAGAGGCAGAGCTGCTGCAGAAGGAGGCGGAGCTTGAAAGAATAAAGCTAGAGAAGGCAGAGCTATTGCAGCAGGTGGAGTCGAAAGTAGTACTGCTACACCCAAAGGAGGGGGTCAGGATGGAGAAGGCAGAAACGGTGCAAGAGGTGGACCAGAAAGAGCTGGTGCTACAGCACAAAGGGGCAGATCTACAGGGGGGGACAGAAAAGGAGGCACTTGTGCAAGTGGTGGAACAGAATGAGGTAGTGCTACAGCAGAAGAAGGAAGAGCTGCAGAGAAGAACACCAGGGAAGGAAGAGCTGCAGAGAGGGAAGGAAGAGCTGCAGAGAAGAACACCAGGGAAGGAAGAGCTGCAGAGAAGAACACCAGGGAAGGAAGAGCTGCAGAGAAGAACACCAGGGAAGGAAGAGCTGCAGAGAAGAACACCAGGGAAGGAAGAGCTGCAGAGAAGAACACCAGGG
>NC_083473.1:246101-281101 GCF_030014155.1 Tachysurus vachellii | reverse complement strand
GGTGGTGGGAGGTTGGCTTTGTTTATTCTTCGCAAAAAATGAAGACATTGTTGCGCCTTTTTAATTGCAAAGTTGGTATTAGTAGTCAAGTCAAGTCAAGAAGCTTTTATTGTCATTACACCATATAAAGCTGTTACAGTACACAGTGACATGAGACAACGTTTCTCCAGGATCAATGTGTTACATAACTCAAAGACAGGGCTATAAGGACTTAGTAAGTTAGTCTTAGCCACATAAAGTGTATCTGTGTAACCTGGTGCAATCTGTGCAAACAGCATGTAAACAGGTTGATGGATGTGTATTGGAAGATTGTGTATATGGTGTAGGTCTGTGCAGCCCATACAGTTGATGTGCATGTGTGTTGTGCTCAGTACAGTTCAGTTCAGTTATTAAAGAATCTAATTAAGTCTGGTCGAGAGGCCAGAATGCTTCGGGACCTTTTTCCAGATGGCAGGAGGGTGAAGAATGTGTGTGAGGGGTGTGTGGGGTCATCCACAATGCTGTTGGCTTTGGGGTGTAAGTGTCCATGATAGAGGGAAGAGAGACTCTAATGATCTTCTCAGCTGTCATCACTATCTGCTGCAGGGTCTTGTGATCTGAGATGGTGCAGTTCCCAAACCAGACAGTGATGCGGCTGCTCAGGATGCTCTCAATGGTCCCTCTGTAGAACATGGTCAGGATGGGGGGAGGGAGATGTGCCTTTCTCAGCCTTCGTAAGAAGTAGAGATGCTGCTGGGCTTTCTTAGTGATGGAGCTGGTGTTGAGTGACCAGGTGAAGTTCTCCGCTAGATGAACACCAAGAAATTTGGTGCTCTTGACGATCTCTACAGATGATCCGTAGATGTTCAGTGTGGAGAGTGTTCGCTCTGTGCTCTTCTGAAGTCAACAACCATCTCTTTATTTTTATCAACATTCAGAGACAGGTTGTTGGGTCTTGATGTGCCTCATGACGAACGTCTCGAAGCACTTCATAACGGGTGTGAGTGTGATGGGACGATATTCATTAAGGCCACTGTAGACCTCTTTGGGATGGGGACAATGGTGGTTGTCTTGAGGCACGTAGGAACAACGGCGCTGCTCAGGGAAATGTTGAAGATGCCAGTGAAGACATCTGCTAGCTGTTCTGCACATTCCCTGAGCACCTGCCAGGAATGTTGTCTGGTCCAGCAGCCTTCCGTAGGTTAACTCCGCATAGAGTTCTCCTCACACCCTGTGGATAGACAGAGTACCTAATTGTTGGGGGACGGATGGTCTTCCTTGCTGTTATGATGTTTTGCACCTCAAACCAAGCATAGAAGTCTATCACTATCACAGGCAGGTGAAGCTCTCTTGTAGTTCGTAATTGCCTGTATGCCCTGCTACATGCGCTGGGTGTCTCCGCTGTCCTGGAAGTGTCTGTGGATTGTCTGGGCATGTGCGTGCTTTGCCTCTGATGGCTCGGGACAGTTTGGCCATTGCTGTTCTTAGGGCCACCCTGTCCCCTGTTCTTTAGGCTAGGTCTCTAGTCCTCAGCAGCGCACACACTTTAGCAGTCATCCACAACTTCTGGTTGGAGCGTGTGGTGATGGTCTTGGAGACGGTCACGTCATTAATGCACTTGCCGATGTAACTGGTCACTGCTGACGTGTACTCCTCCAAGTTGAAGGAGTCGCTGTTGGTTGCAGCCTCCCTGAAGATGTTCCAGTCTGTGCACTCAAAGCAGTCCTGAAGAGCAGAGGTGACTCCTGATGGCCAGATTTTCACCTGCTTCAGAACCGGTTTAGAGTCTGACGAATGGTCTGTATGCTGGAATTAGCATAACAGGGATGTGGTCTGAGTAGCCGAGGCAGGGCTCTGCACGACAGGGGGCATGGCTCAGCAAGCTACGCGCTGGGAATGTTTGTGTAAACAAGATCCAGAGTGTTTTCCCCTCTTGTTGCTAAGTCCACATACTGATGGAATTTAGGGACCACTGACTTGAGATTTGCTTGATTGAAATCTCCGGCGATTATAAACAGTCTGTCGGGGTGAACATTCTGCTGATCGCTAGAACATTCTGCTGATCGCATAGAGTTCACATAGAGCCTCTTTAGTATTAGCGCTGGGGGTATGTTAACTCCGAAAATCGTGGTGAATTCCCGTGGTAAATAAAATGGCCTGCATCTAACAGTCACAAACTCCACTAGCGATGAGCAGTAACTAGAAACAAGCACAGAGTTCTTACACCATTTGCTACTGATGTAAACACACACACCACCACTGCCTTACCGTACAGAGCTGCATTTCTGTCGGCACGAAACGAGGTGAGCCCATATAGCTGAATGGCAGCGTCCAGAACTCTGTCGCTGAGCCTGTTAAAAACAAAGACGCAGCAGTTTCTTTACTCTCGTCGTGTAGTGTTCGAGTGGGACGTATTCCAGTTTATTGTCCACTGAGCAAACATCGGAAAGTAGAATGGATTTGAGAGCCGCCCGGCTAGGGTTTGTTTTTAGCCTAGCACTGACACCCGCCCGCTTACCGCGCTTCTGCTTCCTCGTGCACCGCTTCCCCTCTCCTGGTATCCAATATCAGGCGACGCCAAGGACTGGAGGCAAGCTGAGTTTGCGAAGCCTTTCCAGCCCATCATTGTGCATGTTGGTTGTTGCACAATTTCTGTATTTTATCAGCTTCTGGCGGTTGTATACATGAACACTGCTGTCTGTGGTGTCCATGTACTAGTAATAGTCAGGCTAAATATAGCCATATTAAATCCGGAGTGGCCGCTGCGTGCTACTGCCGCGCCATCTTGGACAGGATAGACCAGTTGTTCCACCTCCTCTCAGTATGGTGTTTCATTGTCTTTCTGATGAGTCCCACTACCTTTGTGTCATCAGCAAACTTTACGGTGAGGTTGGATTCCAACATTGCTACATAATCGTGGGTGAGCAGCGTGAACAGCAGAAGGCTGAGCATACAGCCTTATGAAGTACCTGTGCTCAGGGTGATAGTGCCTGATGTTCTGCTACCAATGCAAACTGCCTGCAATCTTAACATCAGGAAGTCTTGAGTTTCTTCACCAGTTGCTGAGGTATAATAGTATTATATAGTATTCATGGAGCTGAAGTCAATGAACAGCATTTTTTACATCTGTCCTTTGTGTCCAGATGATGGAGGACAGAGTGCAGGGTGTGGGAGATGGTGTCGTGAGTGGAACAATTAGGACAGTATGTAAATTGCAGTGGGTCCAGTGAGGTGAGCAAAGTGGGAGTGTATTTGTCTCTTGACCAGATGCTCAAAGCACTTAATCATGATGGGAGACCATGCTACCAGGCAGTACTCATTAAGACACATCACCGTTGACTTGACATGAGTGCGACATTAAGAACAAGCCCTGCAAAGGAATTAAATCTATAGCATGAGTAACATTAAAGAAATCGCTAAAGATAGTGGCGACACCACCTCATGCTTATAGATATATCCTGATGGTGTAGACTCATTTAGACCAATCTAATTATTTGGTTTAATCCAGGCAAAGTTCAGTGAGGCTTTTTTTCTGAGATGATTTCATTTACAATAAGTGCTTTGGGTGATCTAATGTTCAGAAGCTCAAACTTTAGGAACTGTTTTTGTTTGTTTGGTCTAATTATGATAAGATTATTTAGAGATTAACTTTTCATGCATTTACTTATTGATCTCACTACTCGGGGAACAGACACAGTTTCTATAGGATGAGCTGTGTGTGCATTTGTATTGACTTGTTGATGAGTTGAAGGATAGCTATCAGAATTAAGACTTAAATTGTAGCTTACCAGTCAGAAGGTGTGCGGTGCCCTGGCGATGTTGTTCGAGGGGATTTCTGCTCCAACTCTGCTGGGGTGCAGGCCATCAGCACGGAAACGCCTAGGACGCTCCCCGAAAACATTCCAGTTGTCAATAAAGAGTAGATTCTGATCATGACACCATGACCGTAACCATTCATTTAAGGCAAAAAGTCTACTGAACCTCTCGATTACTTGCTTGTACGTGGGAAGCAGTCCAGACATGATGATCCTTGCCGTGGGCGATGTGCTGCCACCTGTCTCCACCAGGGACTTGAAGTCCCTTTTCAGGATCTCCGTCTGTCTCAGGCTGGTGTTGTTTGAGCCGGCATGAAGAGCAACAGCTCCATGATCTTGCTCAGGATCCCAGGTACCTGTGCAGCGACATCAAAAACACAAGCACCAGGTAAACAGCAAGTGCGTACCTTACCTTTAGCTTCAGTAGCACGGAGGTGGCAGACGATAGAGTCCCCGATGATCACCGCATCACGTTCCGTCTCGTTTAGGGGACGAAGTGGTTCTGAACGACACCTGGGCGTGGAGTAGTGGTGGAGGGAGTACTATTTTCAAGCAGAGAATTTACCTGGCACAGGTGAGCGATCGACCAGGTAGATTCCAGCGTGGCTTTCCACTCCCCCAGCTGGTCCTGTATCATCTGTAGGTCCTTTCCAACTCGCTGCAAACGATTCAAAAACAGGAAGTGACTCAGCTACTGACGCAATGCACCAGCATCTCATGATGAACAAAATGATGATTTTTACCTGATATGATTGGCCTTCCACGTAGGAAGCAAACCATTCCCATGCTGCTCCATGAATTTCAAGACTCCTGATAGTCAGCCACAAGACTCTCTTACCCACTGTGTCATATGCTGCTAAATGGTTGAGGTTGATGAGGCCAGAAGATGATTGGCTGGTCAAGAGGCATGTAGCTTCTCAGAGACAGCCAAGAAGGACATCTGTATGGAATGTGCTGTTCTGATGCCAGACTTTGTTTGATGAGGCAGTGTGAGTGTTCAGAGTATTTGGTGTTTTGTGTGTAATGCTTATCTGATATATGATTTTTGCAGGTGATCGTGCAGATGTCGGTGGAGTTTGCCAAGCAGAGAGAGAAGAATCGCATCAGCATGCAGGACAAACAGAGTGAGGAGACACATGTATGTACTCTGGCCACTAATTTATCCACACAAATGAGGATGAAATAATTTGAAGGGACTAGCTGGTAATATAATATAATGAAGGCTAAATTAGATTAAATTGAGTTAAGTGATGCTAAAATAGTCCTTGTTTAAAAACATTTACCATCATTAACCTGTTTATCACTGAGTGTATTGTGTGTATTTGAGCAGGAGTGGGTGGAGCCTGAGAGAGTGATTCAGAAGGAGGAAGAGTCTGGGAGAGGAGGAATGGAGCGATGGTATCCCAGCAGGCAGTGCAGTAGCACACAGACAGGAATGGTAACTTAATATAATTAGGGGTCCAACCATTAGAAATGTGTTGTCTCCTTATTATTATTCTCTAATACAAATCATTGGCATAAGCGTCATCAAATTCCCATCTGCTAATGGTGGCACTATAGTTCAGCATTGTCCATAACCCCCAAATTTTCCTTCACATTCTACTGAGAAAGTGACATGGATTTGTACTTCATCAACTAATTATTATTTTGAACTAATTTGCTTGTCAAACATATATTTGTCCTGGACACATATTTGTAAAATTTATTGTCTGACAAAAAGCCAGACTGTTCAGTAGGTATTCAATAATATAATTTAGTATTTATTTTGTTCTTTAACACACATTGTGTGTGCTTTAACTCTATTTATTTGAATATTGTTTTCTGGCAAAGTAGGTTCCTGACTTTTTTTTTAATCTTTTTAACTCACCTTGTTCGAGAGTAGTGTGATTTGAATTTGCAATTCACACCTTAAAGGTGCCCTTCCACACAAGTGTTTTTACTTGTATTTTTTGATATGTGTTAGGTCCATATGTGCTTGTGTTGTGTCGTGAAT
Organism: Tachysurus vachellii; assembly: GCF_030014155.1. NCBI lineage: Eukaryota > Metazoa > Chordata > Actinopteri > Siluriformes > Bagridae > Tachysurus > Tachysurus vachellii. Next base: position 275,314 of record NC_083473.1, on the reverse strand, counting down.
GTGAAAACGAACTGTTACCTCCCCGGTCAGTTCTAGCCACTTAAAAGAAATAAGGGGAGAAATCCGGTCAGTTGGAAAAGCTGCTCAGTGTGACATAGTAATGATTGAGCTCATTACTATTCATGAGCTCTCCCACTTGAGACCGCGCCCCCAGAATTCGTGTAGCTCAGTGAGTTTCCTATACAGCAAGGATGGCTGAATGTCAACGGGCTTGTGAAGAAGCCGTTCTGCCGCAATTCAAGGTGATTGTAAACAAATTTCCCCTGAATGAATAGTCATGCTCTCATATCCTAGCGGTTAGCCAATTGGAGCCAAGCAGCATAGCTCATTTGAGTATTCATGAGAACTGGCGCAAATCGAGCTGAATCTTCCTGCAGGCTTTCTATACCACACTAGAATGGCTTGAAACAGGGTAACCAAGGCATGTTTTCCACAAAAAAGTCCATGGTGAGCTTCAGACATTACCACAAAAGTAATGAAATATGTGTGGTGTGTGTGTGTATGTGTATGTGAATGATCCTAGGAGCTATGTTGTCTGGGGCTTTCTGCCCCTGGTAGGGTCTCAAAGCCCCAGACAACATAGCTCCTAGGATCATTCAGGCATGCAAACCCCTCCACCACAATAAGGTGGCGGTTCGAGGAGGGGCCCCTCAAATACCTCTTATGAGGAATTTAATAGCAAGGTCCATGACGTTGCCCAGTATGGTGCAACCGGGGCCCCACCCTGGAGCCAGGCCCGGGGTTGGGGCTCACATGCGAGCGCCTGGTGGCCGGGTCTTACCCCACGGGGCCCGGCCGGGCTCAGCCTGAAGGAGCGACGTGGGGCCGATCTCCTGTGGGCCCACCACCTGCAGGAGGAACCGTAAGGGGCTGGTGCAATGCGGATCCCCGGACACGGAATCTGGCTCGTCACCTCACTGGGGGGGAAGGAGCCTGAGCTGGTGCGGGAGGTTGAGAGATTACCGACTAGAGATAGTTGGGCTTGCCTCCACACACAGCTTGGGCTCTGGAACCCAAGTCCTTGAGAGAGGCTGGACTCTCTACTACTCTGGAGTTGCCCGTGGTGAGAGGCGGCAGGCTGGTGTGGACTTGCTCATAGCCCCCCAGCTCAGCAACCATGTGTTGGAGTTCACCCCGGTGAACGAGAGGGTTGTTTCCCTGCGCTGTTGGGTCGGGGATAGGTCTCTCAGTTATTTGCGCATCGTTCTACTGGGGGACTTCAACGCTCACGTGGGCAGCGACAGTGACACCTGGAGGGGCGTGATTGGGAGGAACGGCCCCCCTGACCTGAACCCGAGTGGTTTTCTGTTATTGGACTTCTGCGCTAGTCACAGTTTGTCCATAACGAACACCATGTTCAAGCATAAGGGTGTCCATCAGTACACATGGCACCAGGACACCCTAGTCGTGGTGGCAATCCCTGAACCCAGTGGTGGACCCCTGAAGTAAGGGATGCCGTCAAGCTGAAGAAGGAGTCCTATCGAGCCTGGTTCGCTCGGGGGACTCCGGAGGCAGCTGATAGGTACCGGAGGGCCAAGCGAGCTTCAGCCCGGGTGGCTGCAGAGGCAAAAACTCGGGTCTGGGAGGAGTTCAGTGAGGCCATGGAGAAGGACTATCGGTTGGCCTCGAAGAAATTCTGGCAAACCGTACGGCGCCTCAGGAGGGGGAAGCAGTGCCCTGCGCACACTGTTTACAGTGGGAGTGGGAATCTGCTGACTTCGACTGGGGACATCCTCGGACGGTGGAAGGAGTACTTCGAGGTTCTCCTCAACCCCAACAACATGTCTTCCATTGAGGAAGCAGAGGCCGAGGGCTCAGTTGTGGACTCGTCGATCCCCCAAGCTGAGGTCACTGAGGTTGTTGAGAAGCTCCTCAGTGGCAAGGCACCGGGGGTGGATGAGATCCGCCCTGAGTACCTCAAGTCTCTGGATGTTGTGGGGCTGTCTTGGTTGACACGCCTCTGCAACGTCGCGTGGCGGCTGGGGACAGTGCCTCTGGACTGGCAGACGGGGGTGGTGGTCCCTCTGTTTAAGAAGGAGGACCGGGGGGTGTGTTCCAACTACAGGTGGATCACACTCCTCAGCCTCCCTGGAAAAGTCTATGCCAGGGTACTGGAGAGGAGAATTCGGCCGATAGTCGAACCTCGGATTCAGGAGGAACAATGCGGGTTTCGTCCCGGTCATGGAACACTGGACCTTCTCTATACCCTTGCCAGGTTGCTGGAGGGTTCATGGGAGTTTGCCCAACCAGTCCACATGTGCTTTGTGGATCTGGAGAGGGCATTCGACTGTGTCCCTCGTGGTGACCTGTGGGTGACCTGTGGGTGCTCTGGGAGTATGGGGTCCGGGGCCCTCTGCTAAGGGCTGTCTGGTCCCTATATGATCGGAGCAGGAGTTTGGTTCGCATTGCCGGCAGTAAGTCAGACTTGTTCCCGGTGCATGTTGGACTCCGGCAGGGCTGCCCTTTGTCACCGGTCCGGTTCGTTATCTATATGGACAGGATTTCTAGGCGCAGTCCGGTGTCGGAGGGAGTCCGGTTTGGGGACCACAGGATTTCGTCTCTGCTTTTTGCAGATGATGATGTCCTGTTGGCTTCCTCAAATCAGGACCTTCAGCGTGCACTGGGATGGTTTTCAGCCGAGTGTGAAGCGGCGGGGATGAGAATCAGCACCTCCAAGTCTGAGGCCATGGTTCTCAACCGGAAAAGGGTGGCTTGTCCCCTTCAGGTTGGTGGAGAGCTCCTGCCTCAAGTGGAGGAGTTTAAGTATCTTGGGGTCTTGTTCACGAGTGAGGGAAGGATGGAGCGGGAGATCGACAGGTGGATCGGTGTATCTTCTGCAGTGATGCGGTCGATATACCGGTCTGTTTTGGTGAAGAAAGTGCTGAGCCGCAAGGCGAAGCTCTCTATTTACCAGTCGATCTACGTTCCTACCCTCATCTATGGTCATGAGCTTTGGGTCATGACCGAAAGGACAAGATCCCGGATACAGGCGGCCGAAATGAGTTTCCTCCGCAGGGTGGCTGGGCACTCCCTTAGAGATAGGGTGAGGAGCTCGGTCACTCGGGAGGAGCTCAGAGTAGAGCCGCTGCTCCTCCACATCGAGAGGAGTCAGCTGAGGTGGCTCGGGCATCTGTTCCGGATGCCTCCTTGACACCTCCGGGCATGTCCAACCGGGAGGAGGCCCCGGGGAAGACCTAGGACACACTGGAGGGACTATGTCTCTCGGCTGGCCTGGGAACGCCTCGGTATTCCCCCGGAAGAGCTGGAGGAAGTATCTGGGGAGAGGGAAGTCTGGGCATCCTGTGGGTGGGTGGGTGTGTGTGGGTGTGTGTGTGTATATATATATGTGTGTGTATATATGTGTATATATGTGTAATATATATATATATATATATATATATATATATATATATATATATATATATACACACACAGTGATACCTTGAGATACGAGTGCTTTGACATACTAATTTTTTGAGACACGAGCTGTGATTTGACCAAATTTTTGCCTTGAGATACGAGCATCCGACGAACACAGGTTCCCGCATGGTGGAGTCCGGGTTGGAGGAGGGAGTTTAGATCGCAGCAGCAACGAAGCGCTATAGAGCGGCTCTATGAATTGGAATTTAAATGGTCGGGTAATATGGATATCTTAACTGGATTGGTGCGCGTCGTGGACAGCTGATTAACAGCTGATGCACGCTTGACGACGTGGCCTGACAGAACTAACGCGATGCTTGTTTTAAGTTTGTTAATTTTAGTGAAGTTTAGTTAAGTTCCATTTAAGTGTAAAGTAGCATTAAGACTGTACAGTAGCGAGTAAGTGAACGAAATCGAAAGTGTACGTACGAGACAAAATTCCTCCTGTTTACTCCTCCCTCAACCTCCGTGCGCATCTTCATGGGTTTCATGGGATTTCAATTAATTTAAATGGGGAAAATTGTTTTGAGATACGAGCAATTTGAGATAGGAGCAAGGTCACGGAACGCATTAAACTCGTATCTCAAAGAATTACATATACATATATATATAAATTTCAGTCTCCCTTAAGGTGTGAATTGTGGGCAGGGTTTTACTTATTTAAATTGAAGGTTCTCCTGTAGCGGTTTGTAAGTGTGTCTCTATCTCACATTGTAACATAAGTGTCTAGTACTGTTTGATAAATTCTACCACACCACATCTTAAATCTCACTCTTGGTTGAGTGCAGATATTTGCCTCAAACCCATCTCTGTACTCGACTCTTACTGTCGCAGACACTTTTTTTACCTACAGAACAGAGGTCTCATTTCCAGTAACCTCATCTACCATCCAATGTTGTGTAAGTAGGTGGGCTCTGGAATTGCCAGTCTGCTGTAAAGTAAGCTGACTTTATCTCTGCTTTAACTTCCCATTACTCCTTTGATTTTCTTGCGCTAACAGAGACCTGGATATCCCCACAGAACACTGCTACACCAGCTGTCCATCCTCTGCCTATGCTTTCTCTTACTATGCACGAGAAATGGGCAGGGGTGGTGGTACAGGTCATTGTAGATCTTGATTCTTACCGAACACTCCTTGCCAAGTTCTCCTCAGATGTGACTTCTGCCAAGACTTCCTTCTACAAGGAAAAGCTTGAAGCTTCCTCACATGACCCTCGGAAATTCCACAACATCATCTCTTTGCTCAACCCCCCGGCTCCACCTTCTTCGTCCTCCCTGACTGCAGAAGACTTTGCTTCTTTCTACCAGGAGAAGATTGAAGAAATCTGCCGGACCTTCACTTCAGCCCCGACTGCACTTACATCTCACAGTCTGGATTCCCCTACACCTTTGTTGTCACATTTCTCAACTGTAGCAGCAGAAGAGATTTTACAACTCATCCAGTCTTGCAATCCTACAACCTGCAAATTGGATCCACTCCCTTCCGCTATGCTCCAGACCATCTCACAAGACCTTCTGCCCTTCATTACCACGATCATCAATAGATCCATAGCATCTGGTCGGGTACCAAATACTTTCAAGAGAGCAAGGGTTATTCCCATCCAAAACAAACCTGCTCTGGATTCATCAGACATCAGTAACCACAGACCGGTGTCACTTCTCTCGTTTCTTTTTTTAATTCTTGAACGCATTGTCTATAACCAACTGTCTGTCTATCTCTCACAGAACAACCTCCAAGATCCCAACCAGTCTGGCTTTAAAAGCAGCTCATTCCACAGAGACAGCCCTTTTGGATGTCTCTGAGAAACTTCATGCTGCTAGATCAGCCAAACGGTCATCCGTCCCTATCATCCTTGACCTTTCAGCAGCGTTTGATACGGTCAACCACAAGATTCTCTTATCCACCCTCAGGAGTCCTGGGATTTGTGGATCAGCTTGGGAATGGTTTGCTTCCTACCTGGAAGGACTCTCATATCAGGTAACATGGAGGGGAGCGACATCTGCTCCACGCAGACTCTCCACTGGCGTCCCACAGGGCTCAGTACTTGGTCTTCTTCTTTTCTCCCTGTATACTCACTCTCTTGGTGAAGTTATTTTCTCACATGGGTTCTCTTACCACTGCTATGCTGATGATACACAACTTATCTTCTCTTTCCCACCCTCAGATACCACAGCTTCTGATCGGATCTCAGCATGTCTGGCAGAAATTTCATCATGGATGACTGCTCATCAGTTAAATCTCAATCCTAGCAAAACTGAACTGCTGATCATCAGGTGATTTATCCCCAGTCATGATCTTGCTATATCCTTGCACAACGATCTGTTCTCCCCTTCAGCCATAGCTCACAACCTTGGGGTAACCATGGACAATCATCTGTCCTTTTCCTCTCATGTTGCTAATGTGACTCGCTCATGTCGGTTTCTTCTCTACAACATTAGAAGGATTCGGCCATTTTTGTCCACACAGGCTGCTCAGGTACTTGTTCAGTCTCTTGTCATCACTAGACTGGATTACTGTAACACACTGCTGGCAGGTCTACATATGAACGCAATCCGTCCTCTGCAAATGGTCCAAAATGCAGTTGCACGGCTTGTTTTTAACCTGCCTAAGTTCTCCACACCACCTCACTGCTGAGATCCCTCCACTGGCTCCTGTAGCTGCACGCATCAGATTCAAAACACTGATGCTGTTCTACAAAGCCAAAAATGGACCAGCTCCCTCTTACCTAAAAGCCCTCATCACTCCTCGCACACTCCGATCTACAGCATCCAGCATCTCTCAGGGTAAGAGGCAAGTTTACTACAAGACTCTTCTCTGTTCTGGCACCAAGCTGGTGGAATGAACTTCCCCTAGAGGTCCGGACAGCTGAGTCACTGGATATTTTCAAACGGCTGTTGAAGACCTACTTATTCAGGAAACACTTCAACTAGCACTTCTTTCCCTGTTTGTTGCATATATGTTAAATAATAAAAATCTTGAATAATGTTTTAGACTCATGGTATCTTAAGTATGGAACCTAGTGAACCAGAGTTAATGTATCCAATGATAGAGACTTAAGCACTTCTGTACTTAAATGCTGTAAATGTAAAATGAGTCGTGTGGTATGAAGGTCCAGCTTTTTTAAAACTAGGCTCTATCGTGTCATTGTGTGGTCGTTACACATTTATTGTATACTGAAAGGTGGAGTGTGTCTCCGCTGGTGAACCTGTTGCTATGGCAGTGCTGTGAATGTGTGTGTGTGTTTGTTATTTGATTGTGTTGCGCACACACACTGGTGTTGGTTGCTGTTTGAATGAGATGCTGTGTGTTGAGTGAGTTGTGTAGTTTTTGTTATTGTTAGTAAACATGTTCAGCTTCCTATCTGTGTTTTATTTGCTGTTTGTTCATCAGCTGAGAAGTGGAGAAGGGGATGAGGACAAAGATGAGGAGAGAGAGGAAAAGAAGAAGGTTGAACAGTGTGCTGAGGAGGAAGTGACATCACAGCTGACATCAGCAGACACACAGGAAAGGTGAGGTGTTAATGAACTGTGTTTGTATACATGTGTATGTATCAGTTACATTATTATAAGTGTAAACACATAAATATGTCAAAACTGAGAACTTTGGTTCCATTTCTATTCTTTAATTTCCAGACTGTACACCCCCTATATCCTTCCTATAAGTAAATCATAATAATTTACCTACAAATGTTGTGAAACTTCCTCTAACAGCACGGCTGCTTTGTACACACTACACTGTTAGAGTTTCATTATGTTGCTGTTGTACATTTATATCTGTGCATGTGTTAGATGTGGCACAATATCAGCAGCGATGTGAACATTCTCTACAGTAATCACAACTGTGACAAAAAAAGACCCTGCAAAAACCTCTGTATCCACAATAGCCATTTCAGTAGCAGATTAGCTATAACAACTGCCGCATCACCGACCGCCTCGGTCGCATCACCGACCGCCTCGGTCGCATCTGCCATGCTAACAGTCCCTTGAGTAAACAATAACAACTGCTTCAAAGCAATGCTAGCTACCACAATTTGACACCAGTCACTACGATAAAGTTATAAAGACCATTTAATCAAAGTAACCTTTAAAATAACTGCAATAAGAACTGCACTACACCTGCAACAGCCACTTTGATCACAGAAATTCTACCTGTCTGTCTCTCTAATAGAGTGCCTCAGGTGTTAGTGGACATGATAAAGATGGCCGCCCTAATGGAGGAGAGTGTCAGAGACAAGCCTACCACACACCCAGGTGAGCAGAACTCACATCTGTTTGTAATAATGTACAAATTGTATGATAATAAACGAGTACAGACTGAGTTTAAGTGATGCTAAGTGTTATCAGTACTGGTTTATTGTCAAGGAAGAAGTCCCAGATTCACACTGAGCATGATGCTACTGACCGTCAACTACTAGATGACAAACATACTACACTGTTAGCTAATAAATAATTTACGTTTACATTTACAGCATTTGGCAGACGCCCTTATCCAGAGCGACGTACATAAGTGCTTAAATCTCTAACATTGAATACATTAATGCTGGCTCACTAAGTTACATACTTAAGATACCATGAGTTTAAAACATTTGTTCAAAGTTACAATGAAAAAGTGTCAAAGGTGTGTTTTTTTTTTTTTGTTTTTTTTTTAAATGCGAAAGATAAGGAAAGAAGTGCTAGTTGAAGTGTTTCCTGAATAAGTAGGTCTTCAACCGCCGCTTGAAAATATCCAGTGACTCAGCTGTCCGGACCTCTAGGGGAAGTTCATTCCACCACCTTGGTGCCAGTACAGAGAAGAGTCTTGTAGTATACTTGCCTCTTACCCTGAGAGATGGTGGAACCAGTCGAGCAGTGCTGGTACATCGGTGGGTGCGGGGTGCAGTGCGAGGAGTGATGAGGGCTTTGAGGTAAGAGGGAGCTGGTCCATTTTTGGCTTTGTAGGCCAGCATCAGTGTTTTGAATCTGATGCGTGCAGCTACCGGAAGCCAGTGGAGGGATCGCAGCAGCGGGGTGGTATGCGAGAACTTTGGCAGGTTGAAAACAAGCCGGGCAGCTGCATTTTGGATCATTTGCAGAGGACAGACTGCGTTCATAGGTAGACCTGCCAGCAGTGCATTGCAGTAATCCAGTCTAGAAATGACAAGAGACTGAACAAGTACCTGAGCAGCCTGTGTGGACAGAAATGGCCGAATCCTTCTAATGTTGTAGAGAAGAAACCGACATGAGCGAGTCACATTAGCAACATGAGAGGAAAAGGACAGTTGATTGTCCATGGTTACCCCAAGGTTGCGAGCTGTGGCTGAAGGGGAGATCAGATCGTTGTGCAAGGATATAGCAAGATCATGACCTGGGGATGAATCACCTGGGATGAAGAGCAGCTCAGTTTTGCTAGGATTAAGCTTTAACTGATGAGCAGTCATCCATGATGAAATTTCTGCCAGACATGCTGAGATCCAGTCAGAAGCTGTGGCATCTGCGGGTGGGAAAGAGAAGATAAGTTGTGTATCATCAGCATAGCAGTGGTAAGAGAACCCATGTGAGGAAATAACTTCACCAAGAGAGTGAGTATACAGGGAGAAAAGAAGAGGACCAAGTACTGAGCCTTGTGGGAGGCCAGTGGAGAGTCAATGGAGAGACAGACAGTTGATTTAAAGACAATGCGTTCAAGAATTTTTGAAAGAAACGAGAGAAGTGATACCGGTCTGTAGTTACTGATGTCTGATGGATCCAGAGCAGGTTTCTTCAGGATGGGAATAACCCTTGCTCTCTTGAAAGTAGTTGGTACCTGACCAGATGCTATGGATCTATTGGCGATAGTGGTAATGAAGGGCAGAAGGTCTTGCGAGATGGTCTGGAGCATAGTGGAAGGGAGTGGATCCAATGGGCAGGTGGTAGGATTGCAAGACTGGATGAGTTTTAGAATCTCTTCTGCTGTTACAGTTGAGAAATGTGACAACAAAGGTGTAGGGGAATCCATACTCTGAGATGTAAGTGCAGTCGGAGCTGAAGTGAAGTTCCGGCAGATTTCCTCAATCTTCTCCTGGTAGAAAGAAGCAAAGTCTTCTGCAGTCAGGGAGGATGAAGAAGGTGGAGCCGGGGGGTTGAGCAGAGAAGAGATGATGTTGTGGAATTTCCGAGGGTCATGTGAGGAAGCTTCAAGCTTTTCCTTGTAGAAGGAAGTCTTGGCAGAAGTCACATCTGAGGAGAACTTGGCCATGAGTGTTCGGTAAGAATCAAGATCTGCATCAAGTTGTGATTTCTTCCACTTTCTCTCTGATGATCTTAGCTCTCTTCGATTGTTGCGCAGCACATCTGAAAGCCAAGGAGCAGAACAAGAAGTTTTCTTGGGTTTAGTGGACATAGGGCAGAGGAAGTCCATAGTTGAGGAAAGAGATGAGAGGAAAGTATCTGTGGCCGAGTCCAAGGGTAGTGAGGAAAAAGACTCAGGATCAGGAAGGGAAGAAAGAGTGCCAGAAGCTACAGAAGAAGGGGAGACAGAGTAAAGGTTGCGGCGGGTAAGAGCGAGGGGGTGAGAGGTAGTTTTAGGTAGGGTAGGGAGAGTGATGGTGAAGGATACCAGGTGATGATCAGAGACGTGTAGTGGTGTAGCAGTCACGTCTGTAGCTGGAGAAGGACGGGTGAAAACCAGGTCCAGCACATTGCCTCCTTTGTGTGTGGGGATGTAGCTGTTGAGTGTGAGTGTGAATGAGTCGAGAAGAGACAGGAGGGAAGAAGAATGTAGCTTGTCAGAGGGGAGGTTGAAGTCACCAAGCACTGTCAGGGGGGAGCTATCAGAAGGGAAAGCACTAAGCAGTGTGTCCATTTCTTCCAGGAAGTCACCTAGGGGACCAGGAGGGCGGTAAACAACAATGATAACAAGGTTAATTGGAGAAGTAACTGAAATGGCATGGAATTCAAAAGAGGAGATGGTTAAATGAGACGAGGAGAGGTGTAAAGCACCATTTCTTTGACAGCAATAAACCTGTACCACCACCCCTGCCTGTTTCTCGTAATAGCTAAAGCTATCTGGCTAATAGCAAACACTCTTATGGATAACTTTTATACATTGTACAGATAAGAGTAGATCTGGACTAGTGTGGAATGATGTGGCTTTCAGCTAACACTGGTTAGTTTATACTTTTGTTGTTAAGCAAGTAATACCATATAATACACTGTCTATCTAGGGTTATATTAAAGTTTTGTTTTTTATTCTGTTTGTAAAACTGCAATGTGAATTGTTCAAAGCGCTATACACTCTCTCTCTCTCTCACTCACTCATTTTCTACCGCTTATCCGAACTACCTCGGGTCACGGGGAGCCTGTGCCTATCTCAGGCGTCATCGGGCATCAAGGCAGGATACACCCTGGACGGAGTGCCAACCCATCACAGGGCACACACACACTCATTCACTCACACAATCACACACACTAGGGACAATTTTCCAGAGATGCCAATCAACCTACCATGCATGCCTTTGGACCGGGGGAGGAAACCGGAGTACCCGGAGGAAACCCCCGAGGCACGGGGAGAACATGCAAACTCCACACACACAAGGTGGAGGCGGGAATCGAACCTCGACCCTGGAGGTGTGAGGCGAACGTGCTAACCACTAAGCCACCGTGCCCCCCAAGCGCTATACAAATAAATTGAATTAAAATTATTTATGTAGCTAAAGTTGAATAAAGCTAAAGTAGACATTACCCTCAGATTTGTTAAATTTGGACTTTGTACAGTTAATATTTGTAATTATACTTATTGCATGTAACTGTGTGTAACCTAAACAACACTGCTAACAACACAAGTTCTGCTACTGAAAGATTTACTCTGCATAACTGATTATTGATAACTGAACATTTATAAAGAGCGAACAAATGAAGAGCGTGAAAGTACACACACACACACACACGTACAAGTACACGTACACACACACACACATACATACACACACACACGTACATACACACATGCACACACATACATACACACGCACATACAGTACGTACACACAAGTCCACACACACGCACACACGTACACATACGTACACACACACACATACATATGTACACACACGTACCTATGTACACACACATACATACGCACACACACACATGCACACACACGTACGTGTACACACACACACGTACGTGTACACACACACACACATGTACGTGTACACACACACACACAAACACATACATACTCACACAAACACACACACATTTGTGAAGTTTACCACAGTGTGATGTCACTGGCCACATACCTGATTATAACATAACTGATTAAACATTTATAAAGAGCGAAAAAATGAAGAGCGGGAAGTACACACACACACACACACATACGTACACACACACACACACACACACACACATACATACACACACGTACAAGTACACATACATACACACACACATACATACATACACACACGTATACACACGCACATACAGTACGTACACACACATCTGTATAAACACACACACGTCCACACACACATACATATGTACACACAAGTACATATGTACACACACACATGTACACACACGTACACACACACGTACACACACACACATACATATGTACACGCACGTACACACACATATGCATACGTACACACGTACACACATGCGTACACGCACACACGTACGTACACACGCGTACACACACACATACATACGCACACACGTACACACACACGTACGTGTACACACACAAACACATACATACTCACACACACACACACACACAAACACACACATTTGTGAAGTTTACCACAGTGTGATGTCACTGGCCACATACCCTGTTAGCCATGTAGCCTGTCAGACTGGTTTTGTGCATTTGTGTAATACTGTACTTAACACGTGCACATACACATATACACAAATACACACAGGTATTCCCCGTGAGTCACGTATACACTTTAAATTTTTGTTTAACATACTAAAACAAGCTAATGCTAGTGGTTGTTGTGGGTAAGAGCTAATAATTTACTAGTTTACTACTACAATAATGGCTAATAATGAGAAGCTAACACTGACCATCTGTTAGCGTTTAACAATTAAATTATTCAGGAAAACAACATTGATTTATTTGTTTTATATTTATTTATATATGTTCATCCTCCCAAAATAAATTTTTGTTACTCCACTACCTCTACAACACATGACATACTTCTGAATTTGCTGTATGTGTGACTTTAGTGCGAGTGTGACTTGAGGCGAATTCAGGGCGAGGTGACTTTGAGGGCGAGGTGACTTTGAGGGCGAGCGAGACTTTGAGGGCGAGCGACACCTTTGAGGGCGAGCGAGACTTTGAGGGCGAGGTGACTTTGAGGGCGAGTGACACCTTTGAGGGCGAGCGTGACTTTGAGGGCGAGGGGACTGAGGGCGGGCGTGACTTTGAGGGCGAGGGGACTTTGAGGCACACAAGCTTTGATTTTATTTGTGTTTTAGGGTGTGGTCGAGTCAGACAGATTAGAGTGGAGTGTCTTTATAAATGTCACTTTACACAAACAACCTTTTGGTTATGTTAACTACAGATCTGCTGTGATGGTGTAAAGATGTTGCAGTGGTGTTCTACAGAACTTTCTCCATTATTAAGTACATGTGGGTTGAATGAAACAAGGCTGTTGGTTGGAGTTCTCCAGCAGGCCTTGTGTTTGATGTGTGTGACGTAACACTTCCTGCAGATGAGATTAAGTTTTTAGACATAAGTAAGGACTCTGGGAGGCAGTTAGATTTCCAGTCACCAATTTCCTGCTCTGTAGGTTACTACCTCTGGTGCCACCTAGTGTGTAAGGAGCGGTATTGCTCTTAATGAACATTTAAAGAAAGATATTGTAGAAAGATATTACAATACAATTACTATACTATATAATTACTATACTGTATAAGTCCCCATTAATTTGGGTAGATTTAACATATTTGGTTAACAGCTAATAAATACTGCAGTAAAAAGCTATTAGCTAATTTATGTAAATAAAATAAAACTGTTACAGCTAGTAGTACATTAATAAATGAATAAATAATGTTTTTAACAACAGATGAACCTGAGATGGACAACTCCATCCTGTTGTCAGGGGCAACAGACACTGATGAGGGGCTGGACATGTCTCAGGAAGCAAGCCCTGCTGTTGAGGGGGCGGGGTCTTTGTGGAGTGTGAGCTCCAGGCTGCAGAAGGCCGTGGAGAAGCTGATCTTCACCCTCACTGAGACACAAATACAGGTACAGCAATCACACAGGGACAAAACACTGACTTTACCCACAATTCACAAAAAGTTGATACCGGACTATTGTATAAAGCCTGTGTCACCATTAGGGTGTGTGTGTTTGCACATGTGTCTGTCTGTCCGTCCTTGTGTGTGTGCGTGTGTGTTTGCGTGTGTGGGCAGCATGCAGTGGATGTGGTTTAGAGTTATGCAAACTCTTATGTCTCACTCTCTACCCGTCTCACTCTCTACCCGTCTCACTCTCTACCCGTCTCACTCTCCACCCGTCTCACTATCCACCCGTCTCACTCTCTACCCATCTCTACCTGTCTCACTCTCTACCCTTCTTACTCTCTACCAGTCTCAAATCTCTCACATAGTAAACCCTGTAAGTCGTATCTACATGTCCATACACTTGTCACTTCAGTGCTTATAGAGTGTCAGGTGTGTGTCTGTGTGTTAGTGTAGTGTGACGGTAATTTGTGTGTTAGTGTAGTGTGTTAGTGTAGTGTGACAGGTGTTTGTGTGTTGGATCCCAGGAGGTTTCAAAGTGAAATTGCTAACGTGGCTGAGGGCGGTTACTTTTTTAACTTGGCAATGTTGGAGCCCGAATCCAGTCTGACAAGCTGCTGGGTGTGTGCATGTGTGTGTGTGTCTGCTTGTGTTTGCAAATAGACACGCCCACGTTCCCTCAGGCTTGTAAACCCCGCCCTGTGTTGTATGACCTGTGCACACGGCAAAACACACAAACCAGGAAGTGTACAGAGCTCTCTTAGCTGCTGCGTTACAAACTCTGATTCTCTTATACTCTGTTTGTGTGTGTGTGAGAGAGAGAGGTTAATGGGGGACTACACTCTCCCACCGGAGCGGTGTGTTGCCACGGAGGCAGAGGAAATGTTGTTTACTCATTAACAACATAGAGGGAGAAGATATTGAAACATGACCCTTCAGTAAACGAGTGAAGGATTTATCTCGCCTGGACTATGGAATGAAAGAGAAAGAAGTGACTGAAAGAGAACAAGACAAGACAATGCGACTGAGCGAATGAATGAAGGATCAACAGAAACACAAACCTGATTTGGATTATTGAGGATTTTGACTTTAACTGAACTAGAGAACGACTGAAAGAAAGAGAGGAGGAGATTGGGGGGTGGGGGGTGGGGGTTGTAGAAGGAATCATTAAGAGAATAACAGAATTAGAGCATAAAGGAGAGGGAAGAAAAATGCAGACAAAGATGCTCCATCTCTGATTTAGTTGAACTGACTTGCAGGATTTGTGTGTGTGTGTGTGTTTACCTTAACCTTGGCAACAGTTGCTTAGAGGTACGGTGCTCTGTGACACACACTTCTCTATGTCTGTCACTTCTCATCTCTTCCTCCACACTCTGACTGACTGACAGACAGACAGGTAGACAGACAGTCTGGATGGAGTCATACTGGCCATACTGCAGCTCGCGGGAGTTGGATGTGGTTTGGGGGGATGGGGCAGACATGTACGAGGTGGAATCTCGTGTCCCCCTTCCTCGTCCTTTCCCTCTGACTATCTGTCTGAATGAGAAAAACGCTGTGATCGTGAAGACACACATTACACACCTGAAGCGACATGCACACGGACACCTGCTGCGCATCGTAACCAAGATCTCCCTCCCAACACCACCTTATAGCGTGAGTACAGAGAGTGAGACAGGTGGGGGCAGACAGGTGGGGGTGAGTGTGTACTATCACACAGTGTTAGAAAGAGTTAATACTCAATATAGTTGTGTTTATATGTTTATAAAGTGCTTTAATAAGAATTATCAGCTTGTCACAGTCCTAATGACCTGTTTATCATGATCAGTGCAGGAGTTATGATGGTTTCACCTGGTGACCTGTTGCTGTTCCTCACGCTGGTGGAATAATGCTGAGTTATAAATGTGTAATAACCTGATCTACTGGCTGTTGTTCTCAGTGCTGTACTAAACACAGTGTGTTCAGGAGAGAAGCTGGACAATCATCACATGAACTGCTTTGTTTTTATATTTGTCATTTTCTCAGTTAAGAATGTCACTTATTGTCATTTCTCAAGGCTCTTTTTGGATGTCTTACTAGACTGTTAGCAAGAAGCTTTATCTCGTGACAAAGTTTAACTTAAGAGCAACAGTAATCATTCAGTTTATTACATCTACAGTTAACCTGGTAGAAGAAACTCTATTCAAGTGTAAAAGACTTTGTGATCAGAACTTTATTATTATTTATTATTATTATTACAACAATTTAAACAGTATTGTGAAGGTTTTGATAAAATAGACACACTGGTAGGCTGCGAGGACATGAGGACATGTAGCGTGAGAGAGGAACGTCCCAAACAAACATAAGCAGGATTCAAACACAGAAACTGAAGAAAGGAAAACATCATCTATCATTGGCTAGATGCACAAGGCCTGGTGGTCTCTGGATCAGGATGATCTTACCTTACCAAGGTCTGCCTCAGTTGTTTATGAGCCAACTCGTCTCCAGCTCATTCTGACCCTCTAATATTTTACACAAACAATCTCTGGTAATAACAATTTCTAGTCACACACAGAAGGTCAGAACTTAACAGCTTCTTAGTAGAAATTTCCATCACAATTTCCACCTTTTGTCCTTTTGATGAGTCCTTTTTTGCCTAATTATTAATCATTATGAAACCTTTAAGAGTTTGGAGACATAAAAATGCTAAATAACAGAACACATAATCAGGAATACGAGTACATTTCTAAAGCGAAGCTCGATCACGTACAAGCTCACATCAGCATGTCATTCTCTTTATTTTAGGAGCTGTTCCAGTTAATGTGAAACAAATACAAACCTGCCACTCAAGCACTGGGAGTGAGACAGGTGAGGGTGAGCCAGGTCGAGTCAGAGTGTGTAACACTATGTCACGTGAGCACTGGGAGTGAGACAGGTAGGGGTGAGCCAGGTCGAGTCAGAGTGTGTAACACTATGTCACGTGAGCACTGGGAGTGAGACAGGTAGGAGTGAGCCAGGTCGAGTCAGAGTGTGTACCACTATGTCACGTGAGCACTGGGAGTGAGACAGGTAGGAGTGAGCCAGGTCGAGTCAGAGTGTGTAACACTATGTCACGTGAGCACTGGGAGTGAGACAGGTAGGGGTGAGCCAGGTCGAGTCAGAGTGTGTAACACTATGTCACGTGAGCACTGGGAGTGAGACAGGTAGGAGTGAGCCAGGTCGAGTCAGAGTGTGTAACACGGTCACGTGAGCACTGGGAGTGAGACAGGTGAGGATAGAGTGTATTCCATCATACTGCATGAGAACTTAAAATGAGACGGCTGAGGATGGACTGTGCAATACACACTGCTATAGCAAAGGTCAGGATAGTCTAACCAACACTGTGTATGTGTGTGTGTGTGTGAGAGAGAGAGGAGCCATTTAAGGTTTTACAGCAGGACTGTAGAGGTGTAATCAAGGTCTTACAGAACAGGATAAGTGTTTATGATGGTCACCACCTTCCTCACCTTCCTGTGTGTGTTTGTGTTTCCACTCAGTGTAATTACAGGAGCTTATAGATGGTTAAAATTGTGTTAACTAAACTGATTAGTGAAGTTCTCACAGCGTGTGTTCTGTCTGTTCCTGTGTCTCTCTGTGTTTCTCTCTCAGTTGGATCATGCTCGGTTAACTCAGACGGAGTTGATGAAGGAGAAATTCAGTTATGACCAGCAAATCGCTGACTTACTAATCAGACAAGAAGAGCTGGTGCAGAGACTGGAGGAGGAGAGAACAGCTCGAGAGAAGCTCACAATGCAGCTCCGGCACGCTGAAGGTGTGTGTGTGTGTGTGTGTGTGTGTGTGTGTTTATGGTTTGTCTTCAGTCATGTGCACTTAGTCATAATCCATATTACATTCAGTAAATATTTGCTATGTGTGTGTGTGTAAATATAATTATAAGGTGTGTAAATCCACCACACAGCTCAGAGAGAATTAACACATGGTCTGTGTGTCATGTGTTAAAGTAGTTTGTGATAATGAGCAGTGTGTGTGTGTGTGTGTAGTGTGTGTGTGTAGTGTGTGTGTGTAGCGAGTGTGTAGCGAGTGTGTAGCGAGTGTGTGTGTAGTGAGTGTGTAGTGAGTGTGTAGTGTGTGTGTGTAGTGTGTGTGTGTATAGGTGTGTGTATTGTATATAGTGTGTGTTGTTCCACAGTGTAACAAAATAATCCACATAAAACTGTTAAATCTGACAGATTTCAAGGTATTTTTCAGTAACATGATTAAACATGAAGACGTTAAACATGTAGAACTTCGATCAGTACACTTTAAACGTTCCTGCAGATGTTTTGTCTGTACAGCAGATGAGTTTTTGTTGTCATCACATTTTAATTGCTTGATCCATTTAAAGGCATCTCATGATACTCTGCTGGAATTTTTGTTCCTTCTTCCTGAGAGAACCTGATGGTCAGGTTTCTGGGCCTATTTCTCAGACACTTTTCCTGCTAATTTTCTGTGGGTTTCATTGCAGCACTGACGCCTTCCTTTACTTTCACTTTGGAGGTTAAACTCATTGTCCTGCTTGAAGACCCAGCTGTGGTCCAAGCTTCTTCCTGCCAGCGTCCCAGGCCATGGCATTGTAACACACTCTGAACGGAGCCTCCAGCTTTCTCAACACTTAAACCTTTCTGAAGATATTTTATATTGTAAATTTACTTGTGCCTCATTTGTATATGAAGGACGAAGATGTTACATGTTTAGAGCTGTAATGTTTAGTTATCTGTGTTGGATTCTCTTTATGCGTCACATGATTTTAAATCATTACTTGAGTAATGTGTGGAATTCAGTCGTGTACTGACACACAGCAGGTAATTAGAGCTCTGTTTAGAACACTGAAACCTTCTCATTATCTTCTACCTGCAGTGTTCATATTAATATAATAGTAATAGTGTGTTTAGATTAGTGCACATGATGGTTTTACACTCATCCAGGGACACTTACATTCATGTCATTTATACAACTGAGCAGTTAAGTTGTGTGCAGTTAAGTCGTTGTGTGTGTGTGTGTGTGTGTGTGTGTGTGTGTGTGTATGTCCGTGCTCTCACCTCCACAAGCCAGTCCTTGTATGTCTGTTAGTCTCTCTGCCTTGCTGCTGTTCTGTCGCTCTGCCTCGCTGTTGGCCTGTCGCTCTGCCTCGCTGTTGGTCTGACTTTCTGACTCGCTGTTGGTCTGTCGCTCTGCCTCGCTGCTGGTCTGTCTTTCTGACTCGCTGTTGGTCTGTCGCTCTGCCTCGCTGCTGGTCTGTCTCTCTGCCTCGCTGCTGGTCTGTCTCTCTGCCTCGCTGTTGGCCTGTCGCTCTGCCTCGCTGTTGGCCTGTCGCTCTGCCTCGCTGTTGGTCTGTCTCTCTGCCTCGCTGTTGGTCTGTCTCTCTGCCTCGCTGTTGGTCTGTCGCTCTGCCTCGCTGTTGGTCTGTCGCTCTGCCTCACTGCTGGTCTGTCGCTCTGCCTCGCTGCTGGTCTGTCGCTCTGCCTCACTGCTGGTCTGTCTCTCTGCCTCACTGCTGGTCTGTCTCTCTGCCTCGCTGTTGGTCTGTCTCTCTGCCTCGCTGTTGGTCTTTCTCTCTGCCTTTACTGTCATTTAATGTGGTTTTAATTTTACACACTTCAGCTCAGTTACATTTACATACAGTTCTATAGTAATGTCTGATTCACCAGGTGCTGCTCTGAGAAGTTATTTGTGTACAAATGAATCAGCACTCGAATGGAAATTCTCAGATAAATAAGTCTTTTCTGATAATAAGTCTTTCCTCCAGCATCTCTTCTGTCCTCCAGCATCTCTTCCGTCCTCCAGCGTCACTTCTGTATTCCAGCGTCTCTTCTGTCCTCCAGCGTCTCTTCTGTCCTCCAGCATCACTTCTGTCCTCCAGCGTCTCTTCTGTCCTCCAGCGTCTCTTCTGTCCTCCAGCGTCTCTTCTGTCCTCCAGCGTCACTTCCGTCCTCCAGCGTCACTTCCGTCCTCCAGCGTCTCTTCCGTCCTCCAGAGTCACTTCCGTCCTCCAGCGTCTCTTCCGTATTCCAGCGTCTCTTCCGTCCTCCAGCGTCTCTTCCGTCCTCCAGCGTCTCTTCCGTCCTCCAGCGTCTCTTCTGTCCTCCAGCGTCTCTTCTGTCCTCCAGCGTCACTTCTGTATTCCAGCGTCTCTTCCGTCCTCCAGCGTCTCTTCCGTCCTCCAGCGTCTCTTCCGTCCTCCAGCGTCTCTTCCGTCCTCCAGCGTCTCTTCCGTCCTCCAGCGTCTCTTCTGTCCTCCAGCGTCACTTCTGTATTCCGGCGTCTCTTCTGTCCTCCAGCGTCTCTTCCGTCCTCCAGCATCACTTCTGTATTCCAGCGTCTCTTCTGTATTCCAGCGTCTCTTCTGTCCTCCAGCGTCACTTCTGTATTCCAGCATCTCTTCCATCCTCCAGCGTCACTTCTGTCCTTTAGCATCCATCCTTTAGCATCACTTCTGTATTCCAGCGTCTCTTCCGTCCTCCAGCGTCTCTTCTGTCCTCCAGCGTCACTTCTGTATTCCAGCATCTCTTCCATCCTCCAGCGTCACTTCCGTCCTTTAGCATCCATCCTTTAGCATCACTTCTGTATTCCAGCGTCTCTTCCGTCCTCCAGCGGCACTTCCACTGGTCGGATGCCATGTTTGTAAATGGAGCGTGATTATATACAGTACACCAAAATGTGATCATTTTGTGTGTGTGTGTGTGCGCGTTTGTGATTGGTTGATCAGGTTTGATTGATGGGTATTCAGATGAGAGGCGAGGTCTGGAGGACCAGGTACGTGAGGGGACGGCACTGCAACAGCAGCTTGAGGTGGAGCTTCAGATGACGAGCAGCCGACTTCAGGAACTACAACAGGAAAAACAAGAAGTCGGTGACCAGCAGGATCTGTTACTACGGCAACAAGACATTATGTGTGGAGCCAGAGAGGCTGAGCTAAGTATGTTACACCCCATTACACACACACAGTCCTTACACACACTCTTTACACACTCTCCTTACACACTCATGACACACACACTCATTACACACTCTCCTTACTCACATACAGCCCTTACACACACTCATCACACACTCTTTTTGTACTCACATACAGCCCTTACACACTTTCCTCCTCACACACACTCCTTACACACACTCCTTACACACACTCCTTACACACACTCCTTACACACACTCCTTACACACACTCCTTACACACACTCATCACACACACTCATCACACACACTCATCACACACACTCATCACACACACTCATCACACACACTCCTTACACACACTCATCACACACACACACTCATCACACACACTCCTTCTTACACACACTCCTCACACACACTCCTTCTCACATACAGTCCTTACACACACTCATCACACACTCTTTTTGTACTCACATACAGCCCTTACACACTTTCCTCCTCACACACACTCCTTACACACACTCCTTACACACACTCCTTACACACACTCCTTACACACACTCCTTACACACACTCATCACACACACTCATCACACACACTCATCACACACACTCCTTACACACACTCATCACACACACACACTCATCACACACACTCCTTCTTACACACACTCCTCACACACACTCCTTCTCACATACAGTCCTTACACACACTCCTCACACACACTCATCACACACACACTCCTTCTCACATACAGTCCTTACACACACTCCTCACACACACTCATCACACACACACTCCTTCTCACATACAGTCCTTACACACACTCCTCACACACACTCATCACACACACACTCCTTCTCACATACAGTCCTTACACACACACACTCCTTCTCACACACACTCCTCACACACACTCATCACATACAGTCCTTACACACTCCTCACACACTCATCACACACACACACTCCTTCTCACATACAGTCCTTACACACACTCCTCACACACACACACACTCCCTCACCTACAGTCCTTACACACACTCCTTCTCACATACAGTCCTCACACACACTCATCACACACACTCCTTCTCACATACAGTCCTTACACACACTCCTCACACACACTCATCACACACACACACTCCTTCTCACATACAGTCCTTACACACACTCATCACACACACACACACTCCTTCTCACATACAGTCCTTACACACACTCCTTCTCACATACAGTCCTCACACACACTCCTCACACACACTCATCACACACACTCCTTCCCACATACAGTCCTTACACACACTCCTCACACACACACACAATCCTTCTCACATACAGTCCTTACACACACTCCTTCTCACACACACTCATCACACACACTCCTTCCCACATACAGTCCTTACACACACTCCTCACACACACACACTCCTTCTCACATACAGTCCTTACACACACTCCTTCTCACACACACTCATCACACACACTCCTTCTCACATACAGTCCTCACACACACTCCTTCCCACATACAGTCCTTACACACACTCCTCACACACACACACTCCTTCTCACATACAGTCCTCACACACACTCCTTCCCACATACAGTCCTTACACACACTCCTCACACACACACACACACACTCCTTCTCACATACAGTCCTTACACACACTCCTCACACACACACACTCCTTCTCACATACAGTCCTCACACACACTCCTTCTCACATACAGTCCTCACACACACTCCTTCCCACATACAGTCCTTACACACACTCCTCACACACACACACACACTCCTTCTCACATACAGTCCTTACACACACTCCTCACACACACACTCCTTCTCACATACAGTCCTCACACACACTCCTTCTCACATACAGTCCTCACACACACTCCTTCCCACATACAGTCCTTACACACACTCCTCACACACACACACTCCTTCCCACATACAGTCCTTACACACACTCCTCACACACACACACCCCTTCTCACATACAGTCCTCACACACACTCCTTCCCACATACAGTCCTTACACACACTCCTCACACACACACACTCCTTCTCACATACAGTCCTCACACACACTCCTTCTCACATACAGTCCTCACACACACTCCTTCCCACATACAGTCCTTACACACACTCCTCACACACACACACACACTCCTTCTCACATACAGTCCTTACACACACTCCTCACACACACACTCCTTCTCACATACAGTCCTCACACACACTCCTTCTCACATACAGTCCTCACACACACTCCTTCCCACATACAGTCCTTACACACACTCCTCACACACACACACTCCTTCTCACATACAGTCCTCACACACACTCCTTCCCACATACAGTCCTTACACACACTCCTCACACACACACACTCCTTCTCACATACAGTCCTCACACACACTCCTTCCCACATACACTCCTTACACACACTCCTCACACACACACACTCCTTCCCACATACAGTCCTTACACACACTCCTCACACACACACACACTCCTTCTCACATACAGTCCTCACACACACTCCTCACATACAGTCCTCACACACACTCCTTCCCACATACAGTCCTTACACACACTCCTCACACACACACACACTCCTTCTCACATACAGTCCTTACACACACTCCTCACACACACACTCCTTCTCACATACAGTCCTCACACACACTCCTTCTCACATACAGTCCTCACACACACTCCTTCCCACATACAGTCCTTACACACACTCCTCACACACACACACACTCCTTCTCACATACAGTCCTCACACACACTCCTTCTCACATACAGTCCTCACACACACTCCTTCCCACATACAGTCCTTACACACACTCCTCACACACACACACTCCTTCTCACATACAGTCCTCACACACACTCCTTCTCACATACAGTCCTCACACACACTCCTTCTCACATACAGTCCTCACACACACTCCTTCCCACATACAGTCCTTACACACACTCCTCACACACACACACACTCCTTCCCACATACAGTCCTTACACACACTCCTCACACACACACACACACTCCTTCTCACATACAGTCCTTACACACACTCCTCACACACACACTCCTTCTCACATACAGTCCTCACACACACTCCTTCCCACATACAGTCCTTACACACACTCCTCACACACACACTCCTTCTCACATACAGTCCTCACACACACTCCTTCTCACATACAGTCCTCACACACACTCCTTCCCACATACAGTCCTTACACACACTCCTCACACACACACACACTCCTTCTCACATACAGTCCTTACACACACTCCTCACACACACACACACTCCTTCTCACATACAGTCCTTACACACACTCCTCACACACACACACACTCCTTCTCACATACAGTCCTCACACACACTCCTTCTCACATAGTCCTCACACACACTCCTTCTCACATACAGTCCTTACACACACTCCTCACACACACACACACTCCTTCTCACATACAGTCCTCACACACACTCCTTCTCACATACAGTCCTCACACACACTCCTTCCCACATACAGTCCTTACACACACTCCTCACACACACACACCCTCCTTCTCACATACAGTCCTTACACACACTCCTCACACACACACACTCCTTCTCACATACAGTCCTCACACACACTCCTTCCCACATACAGTCCTTACACACACTCCTCACACACACACACTCCTTCTCACATACAGTCCTTACACACACTCCTCACACACACACTCCTTCCCACATACAGTCCTTACACACACTCCTCACACACACACACTCCTTCTCACATACAGTCCTTACACACACTCCTCACACACACACTCCTTCTCACATACAGTCCTCACACACACTCCTTCTCACATACAGTCCTCACACACACTCCTCACACACACACACTCCTTCCCACATACAGTCCTTACACACACTCCTCACACACACACACTCCTTCTCACATACAGTCCTCACACACACTCCTTCTCACATACAGTCCTTACACACACTCCTTCTCACATACAGTCCTTACACACACTCCTTCCCACATACAGTCCTTACACACACTCCTCACACACACACACTCCTTCTCACATACAGTCCTCACACACACTCCTTCTCACATACAGTCCTCACACACACTCCTTCCCACATACAGTCCTTACACACACTCCTCACACACACACACACACTCCTTCTCACATACAGTCCTTACACACACTCCTCACACACACACACACTCCTTCTCACATACAGTCCTCACACACACTCCTTCCCACATACAGTCCTTACACACACTCCTCACACACACACACTCCTTCTCACATACAGTCCTTACACACACTCCTCACACACACACTCCTTCTCACATACAGTCCTCACACACACTCCTTCCCACATACAGTCCTTACACACACTCCTCACACACACACACTCCTTCCCACATACAGTCCTTACACACAGTCCTCACACACACACACTCCTTCTCACATACAGTCCTTACACACACTCCTTCCCACATACAGTCCTTACACACACTCCTCACACACACACACTCCTTCTCACATACAGTCCTCACACACACTCCTTCCCACATACAGTCCTTACACACACTCCTCACACACACACTCCTTCTCACATACAGTCCTCACACACACTCCTTCTCACATACAGTCCTCACACACACTCCTTCCCACATACAGTCCTTACACACACTCCTCACACACACACACTCCTTCTCACATACAGTCCTCACACACACTCCTTCCCACATACAGTCCTTACACACACTCCTCACACACACACACACTCCTTCTCACATACAGTCCTCACACACACTCCTTCCCACATACAGTCCTTACACACACTCCTCACACACACACACTCCTTCTCACATACAGTCCTCACACACACTCCTCACACACACACACTCCTTCCCACATACAGTCCTTACACACACTCCTCACACACACACACTCCTTCTCACATACAATCCTCACACACACTCCTTCCCACATACAGTCCTTACACACACTCCTCACACACACACTCCTTCTCACATACAGTCCTCACACACACTCCTTCTCACATACAGTCCTCACACACACTCCTTCCCACATACAGTCCTTACACACACTCCTCACACACACACACTCCTTCTCACATACAGTCCTCACACACACTCCTTCCCACATACAGTCCTTACACACACTCCTCACACACACACACTCCTTCTCACATACAGTCCTCACACACACTCCTTCCCACATACAGTCCTTACACACACTCCTCACACACACACACTCCTTCTCACATACAGTCCTTACACACACTCCTCACACACACACACTCCTTCTCACATACAGTCCTCACACACACTCCTCACATACAGTCCTCACACACACTCCTTCCCACATACAGTCCTTACACACACTCCTCACACACACACACTCCTTCTCACATACAGTCCTTACACACACTCCTCACACACACACTCCTTCTCACATACAGTCCTCACACACACTCCTTCTCACATACAGTCCTCACACACACTCCTTCCCACATACAGTCCTTACACTCACTCCTCACACACACACACTCCTTCTCACATACAGTCCTCACACACACTCCTTCTCACATACAGTCCTCACACACACTCCTTCCCACATACAGTCCTTACACACACTCCTCACACACACACACTCCTTCTCACATACAGTCCTTACACACACTCCTCACACACACACTCCTTCTCACATACAGTCCTCACACACACTCCTTCTCACATACAGTCCTCACACACACTCCTTCCCACATACAGTCCTTACACTCACTCCTCACACACACACACTCCTTCTCACATACAGTCCTCACACACACTCCTTCTCACATACAGTCCTCACACACACTCCTTCTCACATACAGTCCTCACACACACTCCTTCCCACATACAGTCCTTACACACACTCCTCACACACACACACACTCCTTCCCACATACAGTCCTTACACACACTCCTCACACACACACACACACTCCTTCTCACATACAGTCCTTACACACACTCCTCACACACACACTCCTTCTCACATACAGTCCTCACACACACTCCTTCCCACATACAGTCCTTACACACTCTCCTCACACACACACTCCTTCTCACATACAGTCCTCACACACACTCCTTCTCACATACAGTCCTCACACACACTCCTTCCCACATACAGTCCTTACACACACTCCTCACACACACACACTCCTTCTCACATACAGTCCTCACACACACTCCTTCTCACATACAGTCCTCACACACACTCCTTCCCACATACAGTCCTTACACACACTCCTCACACACACACACACTCCTTCTCACATACAGTCCTTACACACACTCCTCACACACACACACACTCCTTCTCACATACAGTCCTTACACACACTCCTCACACACACACACTCCTTCTCACATACAGTCCTTACACACACTCCTCACACACACACACTCCTTCTCACATACAGTCCTTACACACACTCCTCACACACACACACTCCTTCTCACATACAGTCCTCACACACACTCCTTCTCACATACAGTCCTCACACACACTCCTTCTCACATACAGTCCTCACACACACTCCTTCCCACATACAGTCCTTACACACACTCGTCACACACACACACTCCTTCTCACATACAGTCCTCACACACACTCCTTCCCACATACAGTCCTTACACACACTCCTCACACACACACACTCCTTCTCACATACAGTCCTCACACACACTCCTTCTCACATACACTCCTCACACACACTCCTTCCCACATACAGTCCTTACACACACTCCTCACACACACACACCCTCCTTCTCACATACAGTCCTTACACACACTCCTCACACACACACACTCCTTCTCACATACAGTCCTCACACACACTCCTTCCCACATACAGTCCTTACACACACTCCTCACACACACACACACCCTCCTTCTCACATACAGTCCTTACACACACTCCTCACACACACACACTCCTTCCCACATACAGTCCTTACACACACTCCTCACACACACACACTCCTTCTCACATACAGTCCTTACACACACTCCTCACACACACACTCCTTCTCACATACAGTCCTCACACACACTCCTTCCCACATACAGTCCTTACACACACTCCTCACACACACACACTCCTTCCCACATACAGTCCTTACACACACTCCTCACACACACACACTCCTTCTCACATACAGTCCTCACACACACTCCTTCTCACATACAGTCCTTACACACACTCCTTCCCACATACAGTCCTTACACACACTCCTCACACACACACACTCCTTCTCACATACAGTCCTTACACACACTCCTTCTCACATACAGTCCTTACACACACTCCTTCTCACATACAGTCCTTACACACACTCCTCACACACACACACTCCTTCTCACATACAGTCCTTACACACACTCCTCACACACACACACTCCTTCTCACATACAGTCCTTACACACACTCCTCACACACACACACTCCTTCTCACATACAGTCCTCACACACACTCCTTCTCACATACAGTCCTCACACACACTCCTTCTCACATACAGTCCTCACACACACTCCTTCCCACATACAGTCCTTACACACACTCGTCACACACACACACTCCTTCTCACATACAGTCCTCACACACACTCCTTCCCACATACAGTCCTTACACACACTCCTCACACACACACACTCCTTCTCACATACAGTCCTCACACACACTCCTTCTCACATACACTCCTCACACACACTCCTTCCCACATACAGTCCTTACACACACTCCTCACACACACACACCCTCCTTCTCACATACAGTCCTTACACACACTCCTCACACACACACACTCCTTCTCACATACAGTCCTCACACACACTCCTTCCCACATACAGTCCTTACACACACTCCTCACACACACACACACCCTCCTTCTCACATACAGTCCTTACACACACTCCTCACACACACACACTCCTTCTCACATACAGTCCTCACACACACTCCTTCCCACATACAGTCCTTACACACACTCCTCACACACACACACTCCTTCTCACATACAGTCCTTACACACACTCCTCACACACACACTCCTTCTCACATACAGTCCTTACACACACTCCTTCCCACATACAGTCCTTACACACACTCCTCACACACACACACTCCTTCCCACATACAGTCCTTACACACACTCCTCACACACACACACTCCTTCTCACATACAGTCCTCACACACACTCCTTCTCACATACAGTCCTTACACACACTCCTTCCCACATACAGTCCTTACACACACTCCTCACACACACACACTCCTTCTCACATACAGTCCTTACACACACTCCTTCTCACATACAGTCCTTACACACACTCCTTCCCACATACAGTCCTTACACACACTCCTCACACACACACACTCCTTCTCACATACAGTCCTCACACACACTCCTTCTCACATACAGTCCTCACACACACTCCTTCCCACATACAGTCCTTACACACACTCCTCACACACACACACACACTCCTTCTCACATACAGTCCTTACACACACTCCTCACACACACACACACTCCTTCTCACAT
>NC_083473.1:186101-241101 GCF_030014155.1 Tachysurus vachellii | reverse complement strand
ATCTGGGCATGTAGTGTTAAGATGTGGTTCTTTCCTGACCTTTGACTCAACACTTCGCACTCAACCTTCGACCATTTGAACTCCATTATTATCCTTTCTAAGCTTTAACTTCTTTGATCTTTTGACCAATAGTGAACTTTGACCTTTCAGGAGCAGGCTGCAGACAGAGAGCATGAACGCGATGTGTTTCAGCAGGAGATTCAGAAACTGGAGCAACAGATGAAGAGTAGCAGTAAGCTTCAGGCTGACCACAGAGAGGTACAGCATTAATTTACCCTATGATTTACCCCATTAACACATTTACCTTTCTCTTTTACTCTAGGGTTAGGGTTAAGGGTTACTGTTAGGGTTAAGGGTGGGTTAGGGTTAAGGGTTATGGTGGGTTAGGGTTAGGGTTAAGGATTAGGGTGGGTTAGGGTTCGGGTTAAGGATTAGGGTTAAGGGTTAGGGTGGGTTAGGATTTAGGGTGGGTTAGGGTTAGGGTTACCCTACCTTTACTCATTTACTCCTTTAGTAAGTTACTCTTTTCCACCACTGATGTCATATCACATTTACCTCCTATGAATGGCCCAAAGAGAGATACCCGCTAATGTGTCCTAATAATCCAATTAGATCCAGACCCCAGGATCTAATTGGATTATAGGTCTTGGGGCAAACTTGGACCTAGTTTAAGCTGTAGGTTTTGCACCAAGAGCAGACACTCACCACCCTCTGCCTATTTCTGCCCCAAGAGAATTGAGCACTGCGGATCCTGTGACCATAAACAATACAGAATCTAGAGCAGGACCTGCTGCAACCAACAGAGGACAGGAAATATAACCTGTCGTCTTCCTCAGGGGTAAATCCCCTATTTTCAGGGGTTATTTGGTAAAATGTTTCTATTGCAGTACAAACAGAATGATGGAGAAGTTTTATTCCAGCTGCTGGGTTATGATGTCATTAAGGGTGTTACAGCAACTTTGCTGCAACTTCAGTCAAAACCCAACCACACTAATTATTAATCACTCTATAATAACTCACTTATTCTTCCTCTCCATCCTTCATTCTTTCTTTATACAATCTTTTTTTTACTTTTTTCTTCTTTCTTTTCCTCTCATTTCCTGTCTTTCTTTCCTCCGTTATCCTCACTAACCCCCTCCTGTTTCTCTGTCTAACCCATTTTCTGTTTTTTAATCCTTTGTTTTCTTCTTTTTCTTTCATATCTGTCTTTACTCTGTCTTTATCTTTCCTGTGTCTTTAATATTTCTCTATCTTTTGTCTCATATCCTCTCCTGTCCCATCTGTCTCTCACTCTCTCTTACTCTTTCCTGCCACATCTCAAACCCCCCTCCCCTTTCTCTTTCTCGCTCTCCTCCAACCATCCACCCCCACCGCCCCTCCCCCCCAATCCCATCACCCCCCCTCAGGTGGAGGAGCTGAGCGTGGCCCTGCAGGAGAAAGCTGATTGGTGCAGTGAGCTTTTGTTGCGAGTGGAGCAGCTGCAGCGGGATGTGCAGGAGCGTGACGACGAGATCGAGAGGCAGGCGGAGCGAGTGAGGGTGTTAGAGGAGGTGCTCACATCCCACGACAACCACGACATCACGCCAGCCAGGGTGAGCATTTTAGTGCTGCAGTCCTAGATTCAGCTGTGTTCATCATTGACCTCATGGTTTCACTGTTACTATGACAACTGTGTGTGCGCATTCTTGCAGGAGGATAGTAAGCAGTATGCCTCCATGGCAGGCGGGGCTGATGCCACCCTGGAGTCTTTACTCCAGACAGAGAGAGAGGCGCTGGACAGGAAAGAAAAAGAGGTACTTCCTGTCACATGGATCAGTTGTTGTGTGCTGTGCTAGCAGTACGTATGCTGCTCTGAGTTCACTGTGACCTCTGTTTACTGTGTAGATTGTGAATCTGGAGGAGCAGTTGGAGCAGTTCAGGGATGAGCTCCAGAACAAGAGTGAGGAGGTTCAGCAGCTGCACATGCAGCTAGAGATCCAGAGGAAGGAGATTAGCACACAACAGCAGGACCTTCAGGCTCACAGCAGCTTACAGGCGGTGAGAGTATTTAAATAATCTGGTAATAAGATACAACATCAGATGTTCAGCTAACTGTGTTTGTAGATTGTTATTAGCGTCAACATGTGAAGAGAAAGTACACTGCTAAGTTTTTCTAATACTCACTCAGACAGCTAGGGGTGCTCTAGGGTCCTGGTTAGTCAGTGTGTATGATTTATACCTGAAAATACTATAAACACCATCTCTGAGCCAATCTCGATCACCACAGGACTCTACAAAGGCTAGTTTAGGGGAAGTGGTAGCTAAGTGGTTACAATATTGTTGAGTTTGAATCCTGGGGTACCAAAGTGTGGCTGGTGGTCCTGCTCAGCTGGTGGTCCTGCTCAGCTGGGTAAATGAGATAATGCTGTAAATGTAACAGATAAACTGATTCCATGAATCTACCTTCAACACATATTCTTTGGTTAAGTTTGTTTTTTCCTCAAGGCACCTTTCCATATTTATTACTTCCGTTACTTAACCATAATAATAATCATTTGCTACTTGAGCAGTACGTTAATAAACAGCAGGTGTGGAGATACAGCACACTTATCAGGGTTGATTTAAGGCAAGTCATGTGATGATGTTTAACTCTTGAAGGTCTTGGAGGAGAAGAACATGCAAATTGTTCTTCTTAATGAACAGATTGCTAAACTTCAGCGTTTGGAAACTACGAAGCCTGAAGTCAAGGTAATAGCTTACACACATGCGCTGGAGGACTGGGCGTGTGTGTGTGTACCCGCTTGTTTGTGTGTATTGTGAAACCTGCTTATGATTTTAACCTCCGCCTGGGTTTTAAGTTTCAGTGGTGTTCAGTACGGTTTTACTTTCTCATATTTCATTTATTTTCACATACATGTCTGAACAAAATCTTAAGACCGGGGAAACATTCCAAGTGTTTGTATTTCACGCTGATGGATCATAACTATGTCATAAGAACTGCTTCAAAATGTCAAAAGAAGAAAAAACTGATTAGCAGTTTATTAAAAACTGCATTTAAACTCAAACAGGCTGTTTATCAGCTGATCAAATGTTTAATAGCCACTAAAAACACCTCGTCATGCTTGATGGAGCTGTTTACAGGAGGCTGGTGGGAACGTTGCTCCATGTGGTGAAGATGGCATCATGAAGGGCATCAACAGTCTGGAACTGACAGCCGTGTTTGTAAACTTCTCTTGCCATCATCCCCAAATCCACATCATCATGAGGAATAAGATCAGGGGAACATGCAGATGGTCCAGAAGTGCAAAGTTATTGTCCTTAAGACGTCCTTTGTCAGGTGGCCGTTGTGAACTGCAGCATTGTCCTGTTAAAAGACCAAGGACCACGAGAATAAAACATTCTTCCGTATCTCAAGGTCCAATTTTTTGCTCCTTTGCAAATTCCACACGCAAGTTTGTGGTGTGGGAGGAGACGTCGCATTCGAAGACGTTTTTTAACTTATGGATATTGGGCTGCAGTCAGCATCATTAAGGGCCTTAATTTGGGTCGAGGTTCAGCTTGTGTTTTCACAGACAGTCCGTCGGATCATTCGGCTCGGAGCAGGTAACGTTTTTTGCTGTCTACCGCTTGCTTTTTTGTCTCTCAGGATCTTTTAAGAAATTTAAAACGTCTTACTGCATCCAACCTCGGCTGCGATGGCACATTGCGAGAGCCCTTGTGCAGCTCAACAATCCTGCTGCGTTCTAAAACAAAGCCTTTTTGCTTTTGTCCTCAGAAGGTGATGATACTGTGACTGTCTGTAGGACAATGACATTAAAGCCATGTGTTTGCACAGAATTTTAAGGCCATGGTCTTAAACTTTAATCAGCTGATGACCAGCTGGTAAAAATGCAGTTTAAAATAAATTGCTTACTCTCTATTTTTTGTCTCTTGCTGTTGCTTCTTTTGACATTTTGAAGAAGTTTTTACAACCTGGTTACGATCCACCAGTGTGAAGTGTAAATACTTGTAATATTTTGTTCAGGAGTGTGTATTTATATATAATGTGTGTGTATTGATGTGTAGCAGAAATGTCCAGTTTTTACTGAGTGTGAGTGTGAGCCTTATTACACAAAATGCACTTATTAAACACTGGGAAATTTGTGTTACTCACAGGTCAATATTTCTTATGCATGCAACACATTTCAATATTTTTTATGCATTAACCATTTGTATTCATATACCAGAAAATGGGGCAAATCTTTTACACCTCTAAATAACATCCTAACTGGATATTTGAGTTATTCGTGGTGACTGTTTGTTCTCACTAAATGTCTTCTAAAAACTTTTTCCAAAGCTGTGTCTAAAGGGTAACGGATAAAGTGGCAAATTACACCCAGGTCCAAACATTCTTATCGTCGCTGTCAGGCGGAATCCTCGTATCTCCAAAACCGTTATTTTTCAGGACATTAAAAAAACGCCGTACCTTATCTGCAGTACACAGGGTTTAGTCCACGTTACAGTGGATTGTCTTGCACTAAATTCCTGTCCTCAGACGAGCACCAGAACTAGCGGGGGTCAAGATTTTTTTTTCTTTGAGCCCAGTGTTTTGAAGACATTTACCTCAGAAGACGTGTTGATTCGTTGCGACTCTTCTTGAGGAGAAATATGCCGTGAAGCTCTCCCACGGAGTGAGGAAGAGGTGGACAGTTGAAGTGTCCAATGGAGTTATGAGATTTGCGCTCAAGCTATTTTCAAGACTTTAGATTAGTTAATAACTTGTAAAAATAACAGACCCACGTGGGGACTGACCAATAGCATCCATATGTGAAAAAATATGAAACTGACCAAATTTGGACATACGAGGTTTCCGCCCGACAGCGACGATATTTTTATAACCTTTCCTAATGGACTGAATTCATAATGCTAATTATAATCCATAAATCTTCACACACACATTATGTTTGGTCATGTGATTGGCATTTCAGTAAGATCTTGGTGATTTGATTAAATACCTGAACCAAAATGTGACTGCGTTCTTTTAAAACCTTTTACATTATTGGAACTGGGTGCTAGTTGTAACTACTGAATATTCCTGATTGTCGTTCGTTCCTGACTTTCCTTATGGATTATTCTACCCTCAGGAGATGGAGGTAAAGAATGAGCTGGTGCTTGAGCTTGAGTCTCAGGTCGAGTACCTCCGTGGTGAACAGGATCGGCTAAAACGAGGCAGTGAGGAAGAAGTGGAGCAGCTAAACTCTGTAATCGAGAAACTCCAGCAGGAGCTTTCCAAAATTGAGCACAAACAATCTGGGGAGGAAGAGGAGGATGATGATGATGATGAACTGAAACAGAAGATGGACCACATTCAAAGAGAGCTTGACACCCTGAAGGAAGAGCACTCCTCACTTCTCAGCAAATATGGATCCTTGCAAGAGGAAAGAGAGGTAAAAGAGGAAAAGGGGAAGAAACATGATATGCTAGTGCTTGAGCTTGAAGACATGTTGAGGGAGAAGACTGCAGCGTTAGTTGTGGCCCAAGTTCAGATACAAGCTTTGGAGGAGAGTGCCACCTTCACAGTGAGCAGTTTATCCCAGCAAGTGGAGCAGTTGGAGAAATACTTAGAAGAGAAAGAGCTGGAGCTGAGAGATTGTAGATTAGAGGTGGATGAAGCAAAAACCCTCCATCTGAAGATCTCCCAGCTGGAGGACAAACTCAAGGAGAAGAGCCAGTTAGTCAACCAAAAGAATCTTGAAACAAACATTCAAACCAAAGAGTTGTGTAACACACAAAGTGGGCAGTTCCTGGAAGACAAGACACAGTTGGAATTAAAGATGGAACATGGAGAACTTTTGAGCAAACCCACTGATGGGAAAGAGAGAAGTTTAAAGCAGCAGTGTGGAATAGTACTGGATCAGGAGAAGGATGGACATGAGTTCATCAAGGAATTAAAGGTCATTTCTGAAGAAGAAATGGAATCGACGGTAGTTTCACCCACTGCTGGATTAATAGAATCTAGTTCAGAGATGGAGGTTAAACAGTCTGCTGTAAATACAGTGAAGAATGCTGTCCTCCTGATAGAGAAGCTGAGAAATCTGGAAGTAGAACTTGGTTCCATGCCAAAGGACCAGGAATTGGATAAACATCTGCTTGCCAGTTCAGAAGAGGAAGTTGAAGAGTACGAGAAAATGCTGAGAAAGTTAATGCAGATGCTTGAGCAAATGAAAACAATGGTAAGTGGAAGACTGATCACCTTCAGCGTTGTGTATAATGGGTCTAGTGGTGATGTCAGTGTCTGAAATGTAAAACATTTTAAAGTCTAAAACACTTCATTTAATGAGCAACGTTGTCAGCATTAACACAATGTACAGCTCAATCAGTCATAACATTAACACAATGTACAGCCCAGTCAGTCATAACATTAACACAATGTACAGCTCAGTCAGTCATAACATTAACACAATGTACAGCTCAGTCAGTCATAACATTAACACAATGTACAGCTCAATCAGTCATAACATTAACACAATGTACAGCTCAGTCAGTCATAACATTAACACAATGTACAGCCCAGTCAGTCATAACATTAACACAATGTACAGCCCAGTCAGTCATAACATTAACACCTGCTTAAGTTGGACTGATATCGTTATTGTTAGCTTAAGATCCTATAAGTCCTGTTAGTAGTGAGGTGGGGTCTCCATTGTGGGTCTCCATGGTGGGGTCTCCATGGTGGGGTCTCCATGGATCTGATCTGTTCAACACATCCCACAGATGCTTGATTGGATTGAGATCTGGAAAATATGAGATTCTCTGTGTACTGACTTCTATCTAACAGAGTTTCAGTTTTTCAGTAGTTTGTAGTACTGTAGTTAATTTGTGGGATATACCAATGAGGAGGTTGCTGGTTTCGAGCACTTTTGGTAGGCACTCACCAACGTTTTAGAGATGTTCTCACCCAGTTTTCTAGACATCACACTTTGGCCAATGTCAGTTTGGCTTTATATAACCAACTCCATGACTGGTGCTACTGTAAAAAAGA
Organism: Tachysurus vachellii; assembly: GCF_030014155.1. Classification (NCBI taxonomy): domain Eukaryota; kingdom Metazoa; phylum Chordata; class Actinopteri; order Siluriformes; family Bagridae; genus Tachysurus; species Tachysurus vachellii. The sequence continues at coordinate 234,101 of NC_083473.1, read as the reverse complement.
GCATCACAATAAAAACGGTGTAAATTCAGAACATGTCAGTTCTGTAGTGGATCCTGAATAGCTGGAATCAGAAGATATAAGAATGTCTGAATATTTTTGCTGATGCAGCATCAAATAGAAGTCTTTCTCCCATCCAAGTTAAATCTCTGTGCTGTTTTATTCCTTGTGTATAACTGCTGTAATAACTGTCTCTGGGGTTAGAGGTCAATTGAACACACTGCTGTGACTGAGCAGCTGATTCAGGAACTGCAGCAGGTCAAAGGTCAGTCAGCAGCTGCTAAGGAACATCTGGACAGCTGTAGAACTCAGAATCAGGATCTGCAGGAACAGATAAAGGTACGAAATTTTTACACATTCTGTTTGCATTTGGAAATGTTTTAGACTTTATTACTGATAATGAAACGATATTCACACAGAGACAAATTGTTTTACATTGGTGTTAATCAGCATAGCGTTTTAAATTTAAGACAAAACACTGAACAACTGAACATAAACTTATTATAAAGACTCTTGACTCCAGTCTTTAGCCCAATGTCTTGACCACAACAACAGATATAACATACTGAGTCTTTTGGGTTGAAGTTTTTATTTCAGCTGCTAGTCAGATTTTAGAGCCGTAACACTACAGAAATGATTTGTGTTTTGAAGAATTAACACACTGAACATTTTAAACAGGTTATTTATGTGCTTATTTAATTCTACACCGTCTGCTCTGTTCTTCTTAATCATGTCATATCCCAAGTGCTCTTGGTGTAGCTTCTGTCATTGTATTTCTGACCATTTAATGACATGAGGACATTTTCAGCCCTAAACACAACCCACTTATTCATTTAAAAGGAAGGAAGCTAAAAGAATTCATTTCAAGACTCTGTTTTTTTCAGCTTAAGGAGGACCTGATTGAGAAGCTACAGGAGGACATACACAAGGTTATGTATATTTATCACACTTTTATGGTCATATAGGGAGCTTTAAACTGCACATTTGTTCTGAGAATGTTAGTGCACAGGTCACAGTGATGGCTGTCTTTGACCTTTAAACTCTAGGTCTTAGAGCACAGTACTGAACACTCTACAGTGTTTTCAGCACTTCAGCAGGAACTTCATGAGGTTAAAGATCAAGCAAAAGCTACCAAAGAGGAACTGATCACCTGTAAAGAGCTCAGCCAAAGACTTCAGCAACAGATTCAGGTACGATTATCTTCTGCATTTGTATTTGATATACAGAAATATTTGTGAATATGTCACTGATTAATGAGACACTTTTAAATCCAATATTTCTAATTATTAAGGAAATGGATTTTTTTAGTAATTGTGTAATATTGTTTCTGAAAGGAGCGAGAAATGACAATAGCTCTGCTGAAGGATCAGGTGCACAAGGTGAGTGTTCTCTACTGGGTTTAGTTTAGTTTCTACACCTTATTATTGTATTAGAGGTGATCTGTGTGTGTGTGTGTGTGTGTGTGTGTGTGTGTGTGTGTGTGGACACAAACTTTCTGTTCCAACTGTTGATCTTTAAACCTTCTGACATTTAGGCAACTAGTGAAGTGGACAGTTCTAAGCTGCTTCAGGAGGTCAAGCATGAAGCAGCAGCAACTAAAGAAGAACTAAACAGCTACATAGAACTGAGTCTCAAACTGCAAGAGCAGATACAGGTAGTGTTTCATGTGTTTTTACACTTAAATCATTTTAAATTTGGTTTCTAAACACAATAGAGTGTTTTTTCTGCCTGGTCAGTCAGTGTCTCATGGGATTGTTGTGTATGAAGCCACCAGGAGACGTCATGTCTTCTTCTGAACCAATGTTGTGTCAGTCAGCTGTATGTTCTGGTGTTTATCAGCAATCAGGTCTGTGCTGAACTCAGAGTTTATGATGACCCATTAGTTCCTCAGGAGCTCTCGGCTGCACTATTATAAACTGTTGTAGAAAGGACATTATTTACATTTACACTATATACTGTAGAGTGTCACCCAAATGAGGATGAGGTTCACTTCTGGTTCCACTCAAGGTTTCTTCCTCTTATCATCTCAGAGAGTTTTTCCTCACCACCGTCATAAATTTAATAGAATTGAATTATGATCATTTTAAACCTTTTGCACTTTACACTTCAGAGCGCTTCAGTACATAGCATTTAGGCCACTTTACATAAGCTTTTGCACTATTTATTCTTTAAGCCATTTTAAACCAACTTTACCATGTCGGTATCTTATTATTTACTTTACACTTTATAAATTAGAATTTAAAGAACTCGCAGTACATTTCAAGTCAAGTCAAGAAGCTTTTATTGTCATTGCACCATGTGTGTGCAGTAATACTGTAATGAACACAGTGTTATAGCAGCAGTTACATGAGATAATGTAAAGTTTTGTGCAAAACAGCAAACAACTGAAATGTGAGACAGAAAGTGTAAAGAGCAAAAAGTGTGTAAAACAGCATGTAAACAGTTTGATGGATGTATATTGGAAGTGTGTGTATTTGGTGTAGGTCTGTGCAGTCCATACAGGTAGGTGTGTGTGTGTCTGTGTGTGTGTGTTGTGCTCAGTACAGTTCAGTTCAGTTATTAAGGAGTTTTATCAAGTCCGGTCGTGAGGCCCGAATGCTTCGGTACCTTTTTCCAGATAGCTTGAGGGTGAAGAGTGTGTGTGTGGGGGGTGAAGTGTGTGTGTGGGGGGTGAAGTGTGTGTGTGGGGGGTGAAGTGTGTGTGTGGGGGGTGAAGTGTGTGTGGGGGGGGTGAAGTGTGTGTGTGTGGGGTGAAGTGTGTGTGTGGGGGGTGAAGTGTGTGTGTGGGGGGTGAAGTGTGTGTGTGGGGGGTGAAGTGTGTGTGGGGGGTGAAGTGTGTGTGTGTGGGGGGTGAAGAGTGTGTGTGTGTGGGGTGAAGAGTGTGTGTGTGTGTGTGTGGGGTGAAGAGTGTGTGTGTGTGTGTGTGGGGTGAAGAGTGTGTGTGTGTGGGGGTGAAGAGTGTGTGTGTGTGGGGGTGAAGAGTGTGTGTGTGTGGGGGTGAAGAGTGTGTGTGTGTGGGGGTGAAGAGTGTGTGGGGGGTGAAGAGTGTGGGGGGGGTGAAGAGTGTGTGTGTGGGGGGGTGAAGAGTGTGAGGTCCACAATGCTGTTGGCTTTGCGAATGCAGCGTGTGGTGTAAGTGTCCATAATAGACAGAAGAGAGACTCCAATGATCTTCTCAGCTGTCCTGGGGGGGTGGGGGTGGTGCTCTGTGCTCTTCTGATGTCAACAATCATCTCTTTAATTTTATCTACATTCAGAGACAGGTTGTTGGTTCTACACCAGGTAGTTAGATGTTGCACCTCCTCTCTGTATGATGACTCGTCGTTCTTGCTGATGAGACCCACCACGGTCGTGTCATCGGTGAATTTCATGATATGGTTCGATCTGTGCATTGCTGCTCAGTCGTGAGTCAGCAGAGTGAACAGCAGTGGACTGAGCACGCAGCCCTGAGGGGCTCCAGTGTTCAGTGTGGTGGTGCTGGAGATGATGTTCCTGATCCAGACTGACTGAGGTCTCCCAGTCAGGAAGTCCAGGATCCAGTTTCAGAGGGAGGTGTTCAGTCCCATCAGGCTCAGCTTCTCAATCAGGTGCTGAGTGATGATTGTTAAATGCTGAACTAAAGTCTATGAACAGCATTCGTACATAAGTGTCTTTATTGTCCAGGTGGGTGAGGGCTAAACGAAGGGACGTGACAATGACATCGTCTGTGGAGCGGTTTGAACGATACGCGAACTGTAGGTGGTCCAGTGAGGGTGGTACCTGGGTCTTGATGTGCCTCATGATGAGCTTCTCGAAGCACTTCATAACTATGGGTTTGAGTGCGACAGGACGATAGTCATTGAGTCAGGACACTGTAGACCTCTTTGGGGCAGGACAATGGTGGTTGTCTTGAGGCACGTAGGAACAAAGGCGCTGCTCAGGGAAATGTTGAAGATGTCAGTAAAGACATCCGCTAGCTGTTCTGCACATTCCCTGAGCACCTGCCAGGAATGTTGTCTGGTCCATTTCAGACCACGTGAACCCATGTGTATGTTACACTGTAGATCACTATGCCAGTTGTATGTTATACTTTAGACCTGTTCAAACACACACTTTACATTTAGAATGAAGTGAGTTTTGAGACATTGTCTGTGTAAATGATGAACTGTACAGAGACACTTTACAAGTAAACACTTGTTTCTGTTACAACATTCAGAACAATATACAGATCTTTACAGATAGATGTAAGGTTGTGGACAAGGTTATTGTCAAGTGAAGTTTTATTGTAAAATGTAATGATGTGCAGGCTCGAGATGCATCTATTGCCCACCTGATGGAGGAACTCCAGCAACATCGTACAGCTTTAACCAAATCAGAAGAAGAGAAAGATTTGGGTTCCTCCAAGAAGAAAATCGGAAGGGATCATCATGGAAAGGTCAAAGGTGGCAGCTCAGCCAAAGACAAACAGTCTCTCTCCAGGAAGAACTCCAGTACGTCACCTGGCTCTTTGCGTGTGTCCACTGTGGACATGGGGACACAGGTGGAGGGGGTGGAACTTGGGACAGAGCTAGAGGAGGTGATTGGCCAATATACTGAACGAATCGAACAGATCCGCGAGCTTCATGCAGCTGAGATTATGGATATGGAGAACAGGCACATTGCAGAGAGCGAGAGTCTGAAGAAGGAGAACCAGAGACTGGAGAAAGAGTGTCACATGATCAGAGATAGCATTAACAAACTCCGCCCTGTACAGGTCAGGCTCCACCCATTACATTATGTATGTATGTGTTGATGATATTAAACCTGTCCTGTACTGCAGATGGTTATATCATGTGTGCTGCTTATGCACCGGCGCACAGCCATCTCAGCTTTGTACCATCATGTTCCTGTACATGTTGTCTTGGTTCTGTTATCTGAGTGTTTGTGTGTAATTTGGTGTCCAGGTTGTGAGATCTGATCACTCTGCGTCCTCCCCATTCAGAGACGGATACACCAGTGGTAAGTCATTCTTTAACCCCACACACTAACACTAGGCTCCCTACAGTACCTACTTAATGTCTAAACCGCTGGACACAAACGTGAGTACACCTCTAAGTGAAAAGGTCCAAATTGGGCCCAAAGTGTCAATATTTTGTGTGGCCACCATTATTGTCCAGCACTGCCTTAACTTGGACATGGAGTTCACCAAAGCATCACAGGTTGCCAATGGAGTCCTCTTTCAGTCCTCCATGACAACATCACAGAGATGGTGGATGTTAGAGACCTTGCGCTCATACACCTTCCGTTTGAGGATGTCACACAGATGATCAGTAGGGTTTAGGTCTAGAAACATGATTGGCCAGTCCATCACCTTTACCCTCAGCTTCTTTAGCAAGGCAGTGGTCCTCTTAGAGGTGGGTTTGGGGTCGTTATCATGTTGGAGTACTGCCCTGAGGCCCAGTCTCTGAAGGGAGGGGATCATCTGCTTCAGTATGTCACAGTACATGTTGGCATTCATGGTTTCCTCAATGAACTGTAGCTCCCCAATGACAGCAGCACTCATGCAGCCCCAGCCCACCATGCTTGACTGTAGTGAAGACACACTTGTCTTTGTACTCCTCATCTGGTTGCCACCACACACACTTGACATGTCTGAGTGGAACCTGTGCTGCAGCTCAGTTTCAGGGTCTTGCCAATCTTCTTATATCAACGAGTCACATGACACTGGAGAGAAAATGGCTAATTGGGCCCAATTTAGACCTTTTCACTTAGGGGTGTACTCACTTTTGTGTCCAGCGGTTTAGACATTAATGCCTGTTGAGTTATTTAGAGGGCAAATGTACACTGTTATACAAGCTGCACTACTTTACATTGGAGCACAGTGTCATTGCTTCAGTGTTGTCACATGAAAAGATGATAAAAATGTGAGTGGTGCACTTACTTCTGTTAGATACTGTACATAAGTTTAATTGAAAAGGATTTGGGGTGTGTGACAGACAGCAGCTCAGAGGTAGGCTCAGAGTTCAGGAGCACACCTGAGGGGGCGCGGCCAGACGACACACACCTGCCCGACAAGGTTAAGGTACACGGACTCACAAACACATACTTACCTTAAATCATATACACACATCCTGTACACATATTGTGAAAAATGTAAAGCCACGTATACTGTGTGTGTGTGTGTGTGTGTGCGCGCAGGCTCTTCTCAGGGACGTCCATCAGGAGGGAATGCAGGTTCTTTCTCTGTCTGAGAGGAGTCTGTGTGACGAACCTGCTGACCACAGCAGTCTGTTAGCACAGATCACACACCTCCAAGCTCAGCTCACACAGCTGCATCAGGAAGCACACACCACCCAGCAACTGAATCGCACGATGGGTAACCCCACCCCCACCCCCCCCCACCCCCAAACCAGCACCCACCCTCCCAAGCCCAAAAAGACACACACACTTGGGATGGATAAGTAAGATGCTAATACACTGACATTTCTCATGACAGAGGAACAGACAGGAGAGCATGACGGAGAGGCAGATGAGTGTGAGAGACTGAAGGCCGAGCTGGCACACGTCAAACTGGAACTGACGACATCGCTGAAAACCGAACACACACACATGAGAGAGCTTGAAACTCTCAGGTGAGACATACACAGACAAGTGTGTGTACAACAGTTAGTGTACATAGTGAATCAGTTTATATTTCTGTGTGTTTATGTGCACCAACAGGGCCGAACTGCGTGTGAAGGACTCTGAGCTGGACGCAGTCAGTGACCGCCTGGCAGAGGAGCAGAGGCATGCGAGAGAGCTGCAGTGGGAGGTGGAGAGAGAGAGGAGCAGAGCTGACCGAAGGGCTGAGGGAGAGAGAGAGGAGCTGGAGGTGAGAGATATTACACTCATTACTAATCATTACCAGGACCTGTGAGAGTGAGTTATCTTATAGAAGAAATGCCTACAATTTAGAGTCAGAAGAAGGAACCTGCCTACAGTGAATAGGTGATGCTGCTCACTCCACTTTGGTCTGTTTGTCTTTCTGTAGGATGTGAGACTCGCTATGGAAGATGAGAGAAAGGTTTCAGCACAGAGAGAAGCAGAACTCTCCAAATACATAGGCCTGGCCACACAGCTCCAGGTACACTGTGTGTTTGTCTGCGTGTGTTTGTCTGCGTGTGCACGCGTGTGTGTGCACGCGTGTGTGTGTGCACGCACGTGTGTGTATGTGCGTGTGTATGTATACTCAAACCTGTGTTGTATTTTAGTTCCAGCTGGAATCTCAGACCTCTCGGCTAAATGAGCTGAGCGCTGACCTTCAGAAGGAGAAAGAGCTTAATGCTGAACTGGTTAAACATACACAACTCCCCCTACAGGTTAGACACACACACACACACAATGATTGTGAGCATCCTACCCTAGAAGGTGGCAATAGTATGCCATTGATTGTCACATGAAACAGTTCAAGAATAAAATTAGGAGCTGCATATTGCGCAAAAGCGAGAAGAGCAGAAATGTGTTAAAACACAAGGAAATGTTCTTAAAGTTCTCAAATTTGTGCTGTAATAAAGTGGAACTACTGTTTAACCCTTGTGTTGTCCTCCTGTACAAATTAGGAGCGCTGAGTCAACTTGACCTTGTCTGTTTTGACTGCTTATAACAAATGAAGTATATATGATAGCCTTTTTTTTTTTTAGTCAAACTTGTTTCCAACATATTAACATATATTTTGCAAATATATATATATATATTTGGTATAATAAACCTTATTTATATGCAAAAATATATTTTTTTATTTACTCATTTTGTAGTAAAAAAAAAACCCAGAAATTTTGATTTTCACTATAAAGGCACAAAAGTTGATGCACAATTACAGGCTGGTATATTTCAAGGCCAGGAGATTGTTTTGAAACCATTTTGACCATTTTTAATGTCAGCAAATAATAAAACCTGTTTTTTTTACAGGTCAAATTGACTTGAATGCTTATAAATCAAAAATTCTACAATTAGCACCATTCTGTGTATAATATCTATTTTGCCCACCTGATGTCATCTGATCAACCAACAACAGGCTACACACACACACACACACTCAAAAACATGCCATAATTTCATGTGAATAAAACTTTGTTTACCTCCTTATGTTTTGTTTTATTATACTTAATTTATGAATGATAACCCTTATGAAATTTTGCCATGTTTTGAGTAAAATAAGCAGAAATTATTAAATATTATTTTGGATAACCACTGACTGATAAATGTCAAACATTACTCAGCAAATCTCCAGGCCAAAGCTGACTGATGCAACTAAATTCATAAATAAGAGAGAGGAAACAAATATGATTTGAATATGAAAACACAACGTGTGTGTGTGTGTGTGTGTGTGTAAAGATTGTTGGTAGAAGAAGAAGAGAAGAGAAGATATTGTCCCCAGCTGGACAAATGCATATAACAAGTGTGAAATATTTACAAATGATTGTTTTTGTTTTTTTGGAGGCCCAATGAATTGCAATGCCCAATGCTTGTGTGTGTGTGTGTGTGTGTAAAGCTTGTTGGTAGATCAGATTTTGCCCCCAGCTGGACAAATGCATCTAACAAGTGTGAAATATTTACAAATGAGTAGCTTTTGTTTTTTCTTGAGGCCTAATGAATTGCTATGCCCAGTGCTTGTGTGTGTGTGTGTGTGTGTGTGTGTAGCATCATTTCGGTAGATCATATTTTGCCCTCTGCTAGGCAAAGGTATATCAAAAGTGAGAAATATTTACAAATGTGTAGCTTTTTTTCTGGAGGCCTAATGAAATGCAATGCCCAATTTGTGTGTGTGCATGTGTGTGTGTGCGTGCGCGCGCGCTGTTCGTGTGTGTGTGACACAAATGTGTAGCTTTTTTTTGTCTGGAGGCCAACTGAATTGCAATACCCAATGCTTTGAACAGTGTTTGACTGTGTGTGTGTGTGTGTGTGTGTGTGTGTATGTATGTATATGTATGTGTGTAGCATCATTTCGGTAGATCATATTTTGCCCTCTGCTAGGCAAAGGCATATCAAAAATGTGAAATATTTACAAATGTTTGGCTTTTTTTTCTTTTCTGGAGGCCTAATGAAATGCCCAATTTGTGTGTGTGTGGGGTGTGAGTGTGTGTTTTGGGTGCGCGTGTTAGTGGACATTTTACGTTGCATTTTTGTGTCTGTATGTATGTTCATTGCACTGAAAAGGGCAAAAGTGTGACCTATTGCCCCACTAAATGTGGCCGAGTCAAAATGACCCAAGAGGATAACGAACACGTAGTATATACTGTTCTGAACACATAGTTCAACGAAAATAGACAAAATTAATTTTGCTTGCAAAGTTCATAATTTGGAACAATCCTGGTAAATTTCAGGCAAATATGTGGAAGAAAACCAAAGTTATGACACATTAAATTCTTCCAGCGGGGTCAAAAAGACCCAGGGACAACATGAAGGTTAAGGTTCCACTGGTAAACAAAGTGTTCTTCAGAATCTGATGATGGTAACAAACCTCTTATATTCTACACATATTAATGTGCACTAAAGTAAACAGCAGCCTTGACCCTGAAGCCCCATGCTGACTCTCTACAAGTCACTGCTCATCCACACAGTATATAATCATGGTACCATCTGGTGTCACCCAGAAGAGGATGGGTTTGTCTCAGGGTTTCCTCCTGATGTCATCTCAGGGTGTTTTTTCTTGCCATCTTCTCCTGTGGTTTGCTATTTAAGAATAGAATTAAATATATTTTTGATTTCTGTAAAACCGCTTGGAGACACGGCCTGGTGTTAACAGCAGTACAGAAATAAAATTAATTGAATTGAGTGTCATGATGGTGTCTTTGCTGAACATGCTGAGCACAGCTGTCATGAATACATCTTGTCCCCATCATGTTCGTGTTTGTGTTCCATGCATCAGAGGTACAAGACTTCACCAATGTCTCAGATGCCACAGACAATCCACATACACACAACGCATGCTGTGGTCAGACTGCACCAGTATTCACCCACACATGCTCCACCTCGCATGGTGTAAATCTCAACCAACAGTCTCTGCTAGATGACAGTGACGTATTCTGTGTGTCTGTAGGTGGAGGATGGCATTCCCCCTGTACTGGACAACGTGCTCCAATCTCTGCAGGCCCAGCTGAAGGAGAAGCATGCCACTGTGGTGGAGCTGAGAGCACAGTCAGAGCAGAGGGTGCTGCAGGAGCTGGAGCAGAAGCATCAGTGGCAGGATGAGAGGATCCAGCTCCAGAGACGGGTAGATGAGCTTCAGAGCTTGTTGGAGGGAGAGAAGGAGCGAGGGAAGGGTATAGAGAGAGAGAAAGAAAGGCTGGAGTATAAAGTTGCAGAGCTGATGGAGAAGAGTAGCCCCAGTGTGAGTTGTACTGCATCACATCTTATTAGAGCACTAATTTGGTATCTGATGGCTTGTAGTAGTTTATGTATTGAACTGTTGCTTATATTGTGTGAGCAGGAGCATGTTGATGTCTGGGCGTTGGAGCAGAGATCAGACAAAACTGTGCACCAGGACTCCATCAATACACCCATGAACACTGCAGGAGCCTCATACATCAGGGACATGGATGGAGTTATTGCAAAGCTACAGCAAATTACCTGCAAAATAAACAGGTACATGGAAGAAGCATCCGTAGATCTAATCCAGTCTGGAGGTCCGGGTTCACCTCGAAGAGTTTTAACAAATTACCAGCTGTCGAGTCCAAAACTTCCAGTGGTCTAAAAGTGATTGCATTACCAAATAATCCTGTTTCTCCCATGACCTTAGGCTTGCTGTGGAGGGTGCTGTCAGAGAGAGCTCCAGCTGGTTACAGAGAAACATTCAGGATGTTGTGTCATTCCTTCAGAAATTCTCCTCAGCGCCCCCTGCTGGACCACAGGTGAGACAAGCACATTTCGTTTTACAGGGTTTGGAGGAGGCTACAGTTCACACAACAGTGAACACAAATGAAGTCACAGGGGACACAATGTAGAGTAGTGACCTGTCATGCCAGTTAGGTAATAGCACAGGGACGTGGATCAGGAGGCAGATCAGAATAATATAATGCAGGGGTATGGAGAGGGGTATGATAGGACGGGATATAAACTGTGTTAAAGATACAGGGGTTGGAGATTGGGTAACAATACAGGGGGGTATAAATGAGGTTAGCATAAGTACACATGAACATGCGGCTTGGAAAACTAGTTAATTGTTCATTTTCATGGAGGGCTTATTTTTTCCATGTACAGGATAGGGATCAGGGAGTGATGTTGAAATGTGTGTGTGTGTGCGTGCGTGTGTGTGTGCTTGTGCGTGTGTGTGATTAGAGTTCTGCCCTGCTGACTGGAGGTTCCTCCAGTGTGTTAACGGAGCGACTGCTGCATCAGAATGCAGAGCTCACAGGTTTCGTCAGTCGTCTAACAGAGGAGAAGAATGAGCTGAGAAATCAGATACTGAGACTGGAGGAGGAGCTCAGGAAACTGCGCCACCTTAAAGCTCATAGCGTCAGTGACATCTTAATATTATTCTTTAAAAATAGTTTTCTTGATATAAATCTGTGAAACATCTAAATCAGATCATGGCTCAGGGGTTACTGCATCAGATCATGGCTCAGGGGTTACCTGTTGCCTGTGTCTCTGCCCCCTGACTCGCTCTGTCTCTGCCCCCTGACTCGCTCTGTCTCTCCTACACACTTGTAGTCTCTCAGGCCTGGCTCAGAGGTCCCAGAGGTACAGAAGGAGGTGTGGATGAGAGAGAAGAGCAAGATGGAGAAATCCCTCCATCAGGCAGAGGCAGAGATTTCACGTCTTCGGGCAGAGATCCGCTCTGACACGGTGCGAGATCTCAGCACATCCGACGCAGACAACGCCACAATAAAGGTGATTTAATTGTACTTTATTCATAAGACCTTTAATCTAAATGTGAGTAATATAAAATTATCCACGTTCCTTTACAAGATGAGTTGATGACACTTACAGTGTAGTTCCTCCCACTCTGTGCAGAGGATTTACGGGAAATTCCTGCGCTCTGAGAGTTTCCGCAAAGCTCTGATCTACCAAAAGAAATACCTGCTTCTGCTGCTGGGTGGTTTTCAGGAGTGTGAGGAAGCTACACTCTCACTGATCGCAGGCATGACTGGTCCACATGTGTACACACACTCCACCTTTCTGCAGTGTGTAAGTCACCGGCGCCGTGGATACACACGCTTCCGTTCTGCCGCCCGTGTCTGCATCGCCCTCTTCAGGTAAAACACTCAAACTGATCTGTACGTACTCACGAATGTTCCTCACATCACAAACCATACTGATTTCAACCAATCAGTTTATTTCTCTCAGCCAATCAGATCACACTTCTGCTCTCACTAGATTAGAGCTTGTTTTTTTGACTCATTTTTGGATCCTCAGGATGCGTTTTCTGGTACAGAGATGGCAGAAAGTGACAGGAGGGTCAATCACCATCAACAGGAATGGACTAGGACAAAGTCCAGGTATAAGTCACACACAAATGCATGATAACAGGAATTGTCAGTCAGGGACTAGTGCACCATATAGTGCAAGTCTGATCTCACTAATGCTCTTGGAGCTGAATGGTCACTAATCCCACACACACAATCCAACATCTAGTGGAAATCCAGCCCATATGGGTGTGATGGTCAGAGGTGCACATTCTTTTGCCAATATAGTTTTTATTTGTGGCATTTCACTATACTAAGTTCTCATGCTGAAGGTTGTAGAATCCCCAATGTGTCCTAAAATCAGGTCACCTGTAATATTTTAAGTGTCTTCTGGAATCCTCAGTGCAAGTCATCAGCTCATCTCTAGGGTCCTGAGTGTAACTCTAGAAGACTGTGATCCTTAGTGCTGCTCTAGAGTCTGTGCTCTTCTGGGATCTCATTTGTTGAATGTGTGTGTGTGCAGTGATGGAGGTAAGGAACGACTCTCCTTACCTGCAGCCATATGGAGAGAGAAGAGGAACAAACAGAGGAAGGACAGAAAGAGATTCACCTCACACTGCACACTCCACACAGCACAGGTAACACACACACAGCACAGGTAACACACACACAGCACAGGTAACACACACACAGCACAGGTAACACACACACAGCACAGGTAACACACACACAGCACAGGTAACACACACACACAGCACAGGTAACACACACACACAGCACAGGTAACACACACACACACACACACACAGCACAGGTAACACACACACACACAGCACAGGTAACACACACACACAGCACAGGTAACACACACACAGCGCAGGTAACACACACACACACAGCGCAGGTAACACACACACACACACAGCACAGGTAACACACACACACACAGCACAGGTAACACACACACACCGCACAGGTAACACACACACACAGCACAGGTAACACACACACAGCGCAGGTAACACACACACACACAGCACAGGTAACACACACAGCGCAGGTAACACACACACAGCACAGGTAACACACACACAGCACAGGTAACACACACACAGCACAGGTAACACACACACAGCACAGGTAACACACACACACAGCACAGGTAACACACACACACAGCACAGGTAACACACACACACACACACACACAGCACAGGTAACACACACACACACACAGCACAGGTAACACACACACAGCACAGGTAACACACACACAGCGCAGGTAACACACACACACACAGCACAGGTAACACACACACACACAGCGCAGGTAACACACACACACACAGCGCAGGTAACACACACACACACAGCACAGGTAACACACACACACACAGCACAGGTAACACACACACAGCACAGGTAACACACACACACAGCACAGGTAACACACACACAGCACAGGTAACACACACACAGCACAGGTAACACACACAGCACAGGTAACACACACAGCACAGGTAACACACACACACACACACAGAGCACAGGTAACACACACACACACACAGCACAGGTAACACACACACAGCACAGCACAGGTAACACACACAGCACAGGTAACACATACACATACACACACAGCACAGGTAACACACACACACACAGCACAGGTAACACACACACACAGCACAGGTAACTAACACACACACAGCACAGGTAACACACACAGCACAGGTAACACACACACACAGCACAGGTAACACACACACACACACAGCACAGGTAACACACACACACACACACAGCACAGGTAACACACACACAGCACAGGTAACACACACACAGCACAGGTAACACACACACACAGCACAGGTAACACACACACACACACAGCACAGGTAACACACACACACAGCACAGGTAACACACACAGCACAGGTAACACACACACACACACAGCACAGGTAACACACACACACACACAGCACAGGTAACACACACACACAGCACAGGTAACACACACACACACAGCACAGGTAACACACACAGCACAGGTAACACACATACACACACAGCACAGGTAACACACACACACACAGCACAGGTAACACACAGCACAGGTAACACACACACAGCACAGTGAACCCTCTACATACATGTTCTCTCTCTCTCTCTCTCTCTCTCTCTCTCTGTAGGTATGGAGGGATGAGTACAGATGGAGGAGTGTTGTGTTCTCATCTGCAGAATTATGATCCAGATCGAGCGCTGTCTGATTACATCACCAGACTGGAGGCACTGCAGCGTAGACTGGGGAGTGTGCAGACAGGTAAAACACACACACACAGTCACATTAACTAGCATTTTAAAATCTAATTTAATCTTGTCATAATTGTGTTTCAGGACCATCTTCGTTTGCTCATTTGCACTTTGGAATCAGACGATAGAGATGTTCAGTGAAACTGAAAAAATTAACACACAAAACCACTCAGTTGCCTTTTATTACACTGAGCTGCTTTGGTTTTGTATATATAAATTAATGTAGATTTATTGTTTGATGGACCAAACACACACACACACACACAGTTCTCTGTACATTAGGAGTGTTTATGTTTGCAGTCTGCAGTAATCCGGTTCTCTGTGTATGTGTGGATGTTAATTTAAGTTAATTTATAGTGCAGATATTGTGTTCATGGTGTTTTGGGTTTCTCGCTCTCTGCTGCTGGATTTGTGATAACTGACACATTGTGTGTGTGAAACGACACACTGTTCACTGCTGAAGGTGGCGGGACAAACATTCGAGTGTGATTCAACTCGTGGACTTCATGTGTGTGTCAGAGAGCTGCAGTGTGTTATCACACACTAACACTTTTATTAGCTGGCTCTCCACAAGAGAACACAGAGGACACTTTGTAGAAGACATATTTTTGTAAAGGCAGGAGCTTTGACTTTTATGGGTATTTTGTCAACACTGAAATAAAGATTAATATAATATTTTGTCTCATTTTGTTGTTTGTTTCACGTTTGCATCGTGTGTCACACTGCAGTGTATTAAGAGTCATAATCACACCTCACCTTTATGCTCCTACATCCAAGAACACTGAACCCTCTGTCACATAAAGAGCTGCTAGTTAAAGAGCTGCAGTCATGGATGGATGGATGGATGCTGAAACAGAACATCTGGATTTGAAGCCTGAGATTTTACTCCATCAGTCTACAACAGTGCAAAGTCTTTATCTGATTGTTTTGATCACTGCAGTAGCACCAATCTAATTTACATAAATGGCTGCAACTATTGAAACTATTAAATATTTAGCATATCAAATAAATATCAGTTTTATAACCCTTCAGTGGCATTTTCAGAAGTGGTTTAGAGTCACCTACAGTAAGTGACAGTTGCATCTGGAAATCACCAGAATATATCATATAAGTCCAGAGTAACTCCCTGTTCTTCATTTATGCTTGTTTGCACTGTGGCCGTCTCACCATTACACAGTTTATTGAAAGAGGTTATTGTTGCAGTGGTGGAACCAAACACCTTGAGTGTGTTGTAAACCTTTTCCAGAGAAGACCAGGAGACTTGGATATCCTTGTGCAGTAGTCTTTATTGTAGATACACAATGAAACGAGTCTTCAAGTCAGAGTGTACTGGCACGGGCACTGCAGGCATCAAGTCTGACTTTAAGTTGTAATTCATTGTAAATATACACATTATAGGAGGCAGTCCCATCAGATAGAGACAAAACACTCGGGTGACAATCAAAGCATGAAAGGATGCAACAACCCCACACCAGATCCTGGAATTTCACCTGCCCTTAATCCCATTAACACAAGTCTTTCTCAGAACCCTTCATTATCATAGGAAAGAGTTCACCTCTAATGCTTGACATTCCTTCTTAACTCAGACCTTGAATCAAATGGCCACCTTAAACAATGGGACAAATGTCAAAGGGACAGATGATATCCTGAATTACCTTCCCCTTTCCTTTCATATTAATGAGATACAGGAACCACAAGACTAATGTAAAGTTTGAATTTAACTAGCATTACAACTTGATTTGGCTTCAGCATGATACACAAAAATACACTTGAAATAACACAGTGTCTTAAAATTATCTTCCCACAGTTGCTGCTGGTGGGTTTTCTACACCACTAATGTGTTGTTTGAATTCACCAGTGTTTGAAAGCAAATGTTGACACATGAAATCACCAAAACAAACACGCCCCTAACCCAAATGGGTGTCACCCCTGTTTTGATAGCTCCGCCCCACACATACATACGTAACCCAGGCAACTATTATGGCGGAACCTGCTGGGGCGGCTGGCCGAAGGGATATTTTTATCAATAAATGAACACAATGAGTAATACTATGGTAATACAGATGTGTTTTTGTAGTACTGTGTGTTGTACCATGAAAGGTTTAACTCCGTTTCACGCGGAAGACGTTCAGTTCTCTCCAGCACTGGAAAGCTGATCCTATATTAACACCTGCTTCTTGCCTTATCGTAAGCCTTTTTTCGCTTTCTGCTAAGGTCAGACATGCGCACTGAACACTCTCTCCACCCATATTGACAAGACACGCCCCTTTCTGCTCATTGGCTACACATTTGTTTTGTTTGTCGGCACCCCACCTTTAATGTTACTGCTACTGTTGAGGTTATTGTGGCTTTTGTTCTAGCATTGGTTGTGCTCCTTGCACTTGAAATGATAGATTCTTGTGTGGAAATTGCAGCTGTAGTTGTCTCTGGTATATTTTCACTGCTAATCAGTATTGGTCCTGACTGATGTGTAGCTTCAATGTTGCAGTTTGATGGTGTTTTCAGGAAAGGTTTGTTCTCTAACCGTCTGTTCTATCATTTTAGTTTTTAAAGGTTTCGCATTTGCTAAAAGACACCAGATAAGTTGCTAGTGGTTGCTTTGTATTGTGTTATATCTGTTGGTGTGCTGCTTGCTTTTGCATTGGTTAATGCTGAAGTATTCAGTGCAGGAGCAGAAATGGATGGATTCCATTTGGAGTGAAATGGATTCTTAGGTGGGACAACTATTGTAGAAATCCCTATAATAGTGCCAGCAGATCTAGTGGCTACAGAGATGTCAAAACTCATTTTATCTTCAGCAGTAGATGCTTGTGTTATGGATGTTTCAGTACATGATATGGTTAGTCTTTTTTGATGTCAAGTAATGTTCTGACATAAACACTGGCATTGCCGATTGAATAAATGGCTGTCTATTGAATTCACCATGCTCTAGTTCAAGGGCATGATAGGTATTATCGGAATATTTTTACATGTTCTTTATATGAATCCCTGTTTGGAGGTTAGGATGATGTTGGTGACAGCATACCTTTGCCGTGTTCGATTTATCTGATATATCAGTATACTGCAGGAAAAGCACAGCCTGATCCTGCAGGGAAAATGAACCTTCTCAATTATGCATCATTTATCAAAAGGAATTTTAAAGAAATTATACCAAATTAAGACAGTACCTCCATCATGGCCTTCTTTTCTTTCCATCTGTCTATTGTGTTAAATCATTTCCCTTTTTCATGACCTTCTGTAAAAATAAATCAATATGTTTTATATGTGCTCAATATAACATGGTACTGTCCACAAAGAGCTACCTGAATTTATAATGCATTATAAACATTGTTCTTTAATATACTGTAGAATTTAACTAACCAATATATCTCGCCACTTGTAGCTCCTTAGCAGCTACAAGGAGGCACCCGGAACAGATGCCCGAGCCACCTCAGCTGACTCCTCTTGATGTGGAGGACCAGCAGCTCTACTCTGAGCTCCTCCCGAGTGACCGAGCTCCTCACCCTATCTCTAAGGGAGCGCCCAGCCACCCTACGGAGGAAACTCATTTCGGCCGCCTGTATCCGGGATCTTGTCCTTTCGGTCATGACCCAAAGCTCATGACCATAGGTTAGGGTAGGAACATAGATCGACTGGTAAATAGAGAGCTTCGCCTTGCAGCTCAGCTCTCTCTTCACCGCAACAGACCAGTATATCCACCGCATCACTGCAGAAGATACACCGATCCGCCTGTCGATCTCCCGCTCTGTCTTTCCCTCACCTGTGAACAAGACCCCAAGATACTTAAACTCTTCCACTTGAGGCAGGAGCTCTCACCAACCTGAAGGGAGCAAGCCACACTTTTCCGTCTGAGAACCATAGCCTCGGACTTGGAGGTGCTGATTCTCATCCCCGCCACTTCACACTCGGCTGAAAACCGTCCCAGTGCACGCTGAAGGTCCTGCATTGATGATGCCAACAGGACAACATCATCTGCAAAAAGCAGAGACGAAATCCTGTGGTCCCCAAACCGGACTCCCTCCAGCCCCCGACTGTGCCAAAACATCCTGTCCATATAAATAATGAACAGGACCGGTGACAGAGGGCAGCCCGGCCGGAGTCCAACATGCACCGGGAACAAGTCTGACTTACTGCCGGCAAAGCAATCCAAACTCCTGCTCCAGTTATAATGGGACCGGACAGCCCTTAGCAGAGGGCCCCGGACCCCGTACTCCCAGAGCACCACCCACAGGTTGCCACAAGGGACACAGTCGAATGCCTTCTCCAGATCCACAAAGCACATGTGAACTGGTTGGGAAAACTCCCATGAACCCTCCAGCAACCTGGCGAGGGTGTAGAGATATTCCAGTGTTGCCTATCCAGCTCTGTACCTATCAGCTGCCTCCGGAGTCCCCCGAGCCAACCAGGCTCGATAGGACTCCTTCAGCATCCCTTACTTCTGGGGTCCACCACCGGGTTCGGGGATTGCCGCCATGACAGGCACCGGAGACCTTGCGGCCACAGCTCCGATCGGAAAAATACTGGGGGTTGGAGAAAATGGAAGTGGAGAACATGGTCCACTCAGACTCAATGTCTCCAACCTTCCCCGGGATCTGGTTGAAGCTCTGCCGGAGGTGGGAGTTGAAGATCTCTCTGACCGGAGACTCTGCCAAACATTCCCAGCAGACCCTCACAGTACGTTTAGTTCTGCCAAGTTTGTCCAACTTCCTCCCTGCCATCGGATCCAACTCACCACCAGGTGGTGATCAGTTGACAGCTCTGCCCCTCTCTTTACCCGAGTGTACAAGACCTACGGCCAGAGGTCAGATTAAACAACCACAAAGTCGATCATCGAACCTCTGACCTAGGGTGTCCTGGTGCCACGTGTACTGATGGACACCCTTATGCTTGAACATGGTGTTCGTTATGGACAAATTGTGACTAGCGCAGAAGTCCAATAACAGAACACCACTCGGGTTCAGGTCGGGAGGGCCATTCCTCCCAATCACGCCCTTCCAGGTGTCACTGTCGCTGCCCACGTGAGCGTTGAACCCCCAGTAGAACAACGGAGTCCCTGGTCGGAGCACTTTCCAGCACCCCTCCCAGAGACCCCAAGAAGGTTGTGTACTCTATACTGCCATTTGGCGCAAATAACAGTGAGAGACCTATCCCCGACCCGAAGGCACAGGGAAACGACCTTCTTGTTCCCCGGGGTGAACTCCAACACATGGATGCTGAGCTGGGGGGCTATGAGCAAGCCCACACCAGCCCGCCGCCTCTCACCGCAAGCAACTCAAGAGTAGTAGAGAGTCCAGCCTCTCTCGAGGAGTTGGGTTCTAGAGCCCAAGCTGTGTGTGGAGGCGAGCCCAACTATCTCTAGTCGGTATCTCTCAACCTCCTGCACCAGCTCAGGCTCCTTCCCCCCCTAGCGAGGTGACATTCCATGTCCCTAGAGCCAGATTCCGTGTCTGGGGATTGGGTTGCTGAGGCCCCCGCCTTCGACTGCCACCCAATCCACATTGCACCAGCCCTTTACGGTTCCTCCTCCAGGTGGTGGGCCCACAGGAGATTGGCCCCACGTCGCTCCTTCGGCTGAGCCTGGCCGGGCCCTGTGGGGTAAGAAACGGCCACCACTCGCATGTGAGCCCCAACCCCGGGCCTGGCTCCAGGATGAGGTCCCGGTTGCGCAATACTGGGCGACGTCACAGACCTTGTTTTATTTTTCCTCATAAGGGGTTTTCAAAAAATTCCAATTCATATATCCAGACTAGTATTAATTTCATCACCTATTTTTAATTTAGTCTTAGTCTTGTGCCAAATGTTAGTTTGTTAGTTTTAGTCATATTTAGTCATTCACATATCTTTTTTTGTTAGTCAAGTTTCAGTCGACTAAGTCTTTTAATTTTAGTCTAGTTTTAGTCAAAAAATTGTAGTCTTTTTTTAAAATAACACATTATTACTGAGATTATTACTGATAAATATTTCAGTAAAAAAGTGTTTCACATGTTTCACTCGAACTTGACTGCACATCACATTTTTTACTTTATTGATACTGCTTTTAATAGTAATGTAAAGACCGGTCACTGGGACATAAGCTGTCATGTACAATAAAAGAGCCTGCGCAGCAACAGGAAATATAATTTAACACAAAAAGCCTGACTAGACCAGGGTGGACTTGTGCTCAGGAGTTTTTTTTTTTTGAGCGGCGTGTCGACAAATTCTTTCTACGCACACATTAAAAAGCGCTAACCCGAACTCGTTCTGAAAATTTTAAAGGCGTAACAGCTGATGAAAAAGCACGAAACTTAAGAGAAACTGTAGACAAAAATGAAGAGAGATTTTATCTTAGTTTTTATTTTATACAAAACATTTTCGTCTCGTCTTTTTCGTCAACAATAATGCATGTTAATTTAGTCTTAGTCAGGGTTTTTGGACAGTGGTGCAGTCTTGTCATCGTCTCGTCTTAGTCATAAAAAAAGGTTGTTGACGAACATATTTTGTCTCGTCTCCTCTGACGAAATTAACACTAATCCAGACCTACAGTATTTAAATGTTATTTTTTTCAGAAGGCAATGGTGGCTGTCTGAGCATAAGCAGTGTTACTGGGTGCTTTTTAACAGAGAGAAGAAGATTATTTTGGTTTCATCTTACACAACGCTGCTTGTGAGCATTGGCAGTTGTTTTGCTATCAATAGCTGGAGTGTTACAATCTACAGGTGAGTCTTATGTAAACCTTAGGAGTTTAGCGGTGGAAATAATGCTCTGTTTGACTTGAGGTTGCAATGTGCAATTCCCCACCTCCAACCCATATAAGCCAAGGAAAACTCCCCTTTCCCGTTTACAGACTGACATCAAATCGCAGAAATAAACAAAGCATTTTTGCTTTAGATCAATCACATGCAGACTTATTCCCTTGTTAAATTTATAAAACTGACTAGACAGGTCACTGTTTGAGCAGAAATATATTACAATATATCACTCATCACAATAAGCTTGTTAACAAAAGCCAATCATAAAGAAGTCCCATGTTTTTTTTCCCACTTCCAAACTCAAACCTGCAAATCACCTCTTACAATGCAGTTACAATGCAGTACAATTTAAACAATGACATTTCTTCTAGAAATGGACCTTGAACTTATTCAGTATAAAACTCCCAAAATGATCATTTAGCCATGTTGCATGTTTAATATCATTTAAGACCTACTCCTACTCTTGTAGTGTTCATTATTAAAAGCTCTCTACTAACTGAACTGAACTGAATAATACATTCCTGCATCTCCCTTTGATTCTAATACTCACTACTGATCTCTGAACACAAACAAGTACTGTTAGTAGTACACTGTTGAATAAAGTCAGAAATCCAATTTGTTCTGTTCCTTGTTGCCGGTGTGTTACCATTGACAACAGATCTTTTGTACCTTCAGTGTAGTTTTCAATCACCAGGTAAATCAAGCGCTGACTGTCTGGTGGTCCACATGACACCTAAGAGGAACAGCAGCTTGATCTCACTGATAATTATACATGCTAACACAGACAGTAAACAACTCAGTTAGAGGTGCTAGATGAACCAAGATTCTGAAGGTGGCCTTACCTCTCAGCAGGTACACACTAGTGTATTGAGTTGGAGAAACACCAATAATCACACTTTCACTGTCACAGTAAAATGGGAGCTCAGTTGTTTTCTTCTGTCTGTTTTACTCTGCAGACCTGTGGAACAAAATCAGCTCATGGTTCTCTTCAAGTGCAAGTTCATCAGTGATAATGAAAACCTCCACAAGTTCACGTCTGAACAAAAAAGACATTATGTCCATCATTATGTCAGAAATACACGATCAGCAAATAATACTAAAAGAGCTCCTCAAGGCTTCTCTGGATAGTGAAGAAATACCAACAGAAAAATAAATATATATTTGACATGTATTTTTAAAAGGAAATGTCTGAGACTGAATTTGTAGGCAGCACACATTAATTTTTTTTCCTCTGCACACCTTCATTTACTGACAGCTTACACACTATATTCACTAAAAGAATATAAATTCCATAAAAACACTTTTTATACTTTGATGTGGTTCTTCACTGTAGACTCCAGTGTTCATGTCCTCAAGAACGGACAGCGATGGTGTTGATGTGTTTGAGTAGATTAGCATAGTTGCTATAATTAGCCATCATGTGAGGCATTTCTCTTCCATCTTTCATCAAATTCTGTCACCTTTTATAGGAAGACGGAGTGATGTTTATTCTGCACGTCTCAGGACACTGATTGCGTAATACTTTAGTCAAAACAGTTTAAAAGAACAATTCACATTCAATTTCCTTAGATAATGTTGTTTCACTAGAACAGGATTTAGCTTCACTTGAGTCAGCTGAGTGTTTGGGAAGAAAGTTGGACAACACTGTACAGTATGTCATGTTTTCTCCTCACAACACAGTGCTTCAATTCTGACCTATATTTTGAAAAAAATTGAAAACCAAAATTGTCTCAGTTTAGAACATGACCAGAACATATGGGTTAAATCTGCTTTAGATGAATTACAACGATCACAGCTTTCATCTATATTTGGATATAGTTTAGCCAACTGGACTTTAGTATAGTGGATGTGGTAGAAAACCAACTGTATCAAATTAATTTGTGTGCAAGGTGAAGTCCTATTTATTCTGTCAACAGATTTAACCCAGGTGTCTTTGTCTTAATCATCTCTGATGATGTGTTTTGAAATTTCATAATTAAATTATATATTTTGGAAATGAGGCCTTTGAAGTGTGTAGAAGTGTGTAGAAGTGTGTATAAAAAAAAATTATGATGACAATTATAATAATCATGATTCAGGAACAATAGGCTTGGATAAACTGACGGACCTGTAGATAACAAAAAATCAGATTTGTTAAGATATTTTCAAACCGGATTGTTGGAAGTGGCAAAAATATTTTCAATAAAAAAGTCACTACACTTAATTAGACCCGAGTCCTGCCACCTTTTACAGGTAGAATCTAGCTTGGCAGCTGGGAAAAGATGATTGTTACATATGGAGGTTGCCAGGGAGAAGTCTGTGACTTGAAACACCTGTCTGAATTGATTGTATATTTTGAGAGTCAAAATTACATCTGGACTGAAATTAGAACTGTGATGGTGAGATTGGTGACTTCATTGACAGAATTTCTCATTATAGGCACAAAATCTGTGCTTAACAAATTCTCAAATTTTCTTATTTCCATTGATGAATCTCTCATAGCTCCCTCATCTCAGGTTAAGAGTCTTGGTGTCATCTTTGATAGTACCCTTTCTTTCACCTCTCATGTAAATAATGTTACTCGGGCTGCATACTTTCACCTTCGAAATATCAATAGGCTTCGCTCCTTTCTCACGATCCAATCAACCACCACTCTTGTTCACAGTCTAGTAACCTCCCGGCTTGACTACTGTAATTCCCTTCTTATTGGGCTTCCTCACAAAACCCTTCATAGGCTGCAACTTGTTCAAAATTCTTCTGCCCGCATTATCACTCGTACTTCCTCTATCCATCATATTACACCTGTTCTGGAACAGCTTCATTGGCTTCCCATTATTTTTCGTATTAAGTATAAAATTCTTCTTCTAACATTTAAAGCTATCCACAATCTTGCACCTTCATATCTTCTTGATCTTCTTCATACTCCAAAACAAACTCGTACTCTTAGATCTTCTTCTTCCACTCATTTCATTGTTCCCTCTGTCCGTCTTGTAACTATGGGGAATAGAGCTTTCAGTTACTCTGCACCTCAGCTCTGGAACTCACTTCCATCTGAACTTCGTAATATTGTTTCTCTTTCATTATTCAAATCTCAGCTTAAAACTCATCTGTTCAGTTTAGCTTATTCTACACCATAATTTGTACTGCTGGTCTAATTTGTATCGCAATGTAGCTATTCGATTTTGATTGTCTTTGTTGTTTTTTGTACGGTGACCTTGAGTGTTCAGAAAGGCGCCTTTAAATAAAATGTATTATTATTATTATTATTGTTATCAGCACTGCCAATGATGTTGATTTGCAAGATTTGGCATCCGCTTCATGCCACTCTGTATGTGGAGACTGAAACCAATAAGTTTTCTGCCCAATAATAATTTAACAAATTTGGAAGACAGAGTCCCCCATCCCATTTAGATCTTTCAAGAAACTCTCTACTTATTCTTGGCTTGACACAACCCTGAACAGAGACCAGTAGCAGGTCATTTACCACTTTAACCAGCGTTGTGTCTGTGCTATGATGAGGCCTAAATCCTGACTGATACATTTCATGAATATTATTCCTATGCAGGTCTGAACATAGCTGTTGTGTACGAACATTTCTAGGATCTTGGAGATAAAGGGGATGTTTGATATTGGCCTATAGTAATTTAATTTTCAATTAAAGCAATACAGTTCAATAAAGCCCTGGGACCTAATGGATTTCCTATAGAGTTTTTTAAAGAAATTTGTTGAAAAAAAATTCTGTTGATGTTTAATGAATCCTTGTAAAATAGTTTGCTACCAACTGCTCTCACTTTGATAGTTCTTCTTTTGAAGAGCAATGAAGAGCCGCCTTTTTTTGGTTTCAGAGAGCAATGGTTATTTCAATCCTGAAGAAACCTGCTCTGGATCCATCAAGACATAAGCAACTACAGAACAGTATCACTTCTATCTTTTTTTTTTCAAAAATTGTTGAACACATTGTTTATAATCTGTCTGTCTCTTGCAGAACAACCTACAAGATCCCAAACATCTTCAAAGGGGCTTCAAAGCAGCACATTCTCACAGAGAGTTCCCTGATGAGATTCTGTAATGTTAACCATTGTGTGAATAATATACAATATGCATTAAAAATATTTTGCAAAAGAAAGAAAACCTATGCTTGCCTAAAACCCTATAATGTCCAAGGCTCCCAGTATACACCTAAGACCTAACCCTGAACCTCACCCTAGACTTCTAGTGCTGCTGTTTCCCCTAAAGGCCTAGCTAATTTCACGTGTTAAATTAAATAAGATAGGGCCACCTTTCTGAGCTCTTTCAGGTTTCTCAGTTGTGCTTCCCTGAAGAGAGAAACCTGTTAGACATGTGAAGCGTGGAGGAGTGGTGATCCTCTGGGTGAGCCTTAGCATTAGCTTTGTGACTATGCTGCTGAGTCATCACCTATTTGCCCTGCTGTTAATGGCTCTAATGCAGGAGTTGGGGGTTACTAACTCCTAAGACACAACACTACTTTCAAAATAACTAATCCTCTCTAGCATTTAGATGCACACAGCAAACGCTGCAATCTTCTCTGTCAGAGGGCTAACTAACATACACTTATCACATGTAAAAGTACTGCTAATCACAGAGCAAGATTTACTAAACATCCTACAACTAACACTGGACAACCTGAATGTTTGCCATAATTAGTGTTTGTAATAAAGTTCAATTTATATGATATATGATATCATATAAATCATTTTTATGAATCATATATCATATTTATATTATATGATATATGATGTAAAAAGTTCTGATGTGGATGACCTCCACTTGAGAATTTATCTTAAAATGAAAGAGAAATTAAAATATAAACAAAAGATTTGTTGCATTATTTTTATTATATATGAAAGCATTCTATATTCTATATATTAGCACTTTATATTCTATTAACAATGGTCTGATTATTTTCATAGTACTCTAAAAGCAAATATAAGCCAGTTTCATCATGAGTAGAAAAACAAAAACAACAACTATAAGTTCAGTAGGAGAAAAGGCACAGCTGCTAATACTTGTTGCAATTATTGTGGCGGTTTTGCTTTAGCTTCAACTGTAGTTTTGCACTACAAACTAAACAGTTACAAGTTATAGTTTAAAGTTTCATCTTTGTACTATATTTTCTGTTAAGATAATGGAGTACTTTTAAGTTAAACAAGTGTTAGGTTTATAAACAGGCAGCAATGTAGTATATTAGCTTCTGGAGAAGTACTAACAACTAGTGGTTGCTGCATTTATAATTGTGTATCCTGGATTGTTTTCATGCAATTAATGTTTCAGAGGTAAAGTGGTACTCTCATTAAGTATGGTTTGGAAATGTTGCAAAGCCCCAAAAGCTGTCTGGGAGAGTAATAGCAAATTCTAGATTTTCTGTGCTTGGTTGAACTGTAGTTGTTTGACCATTACAAATTATTCCTGAAGTAATGCCATTTGTAGTTGATTGAACTGCATTTGGAGTAGTATTTCCAGGAGTAGAAGCAGCAGTAGACAATGTCGATGATGCAGTGGATGCTGAAGCTCCTGCCCCTGATGTAGTTGTTATACCCATTTGAGTCGTACTTGCAGAAGCAGCAGTAGACAATGTCGATGATGCAGTGGTTGCTGAAGATCCTGCCACTGATGTAGTTGTTATACCCATTTGAGTCGTACTTGCAGAAGCAGCAGTAGACAATGTCGATGATGCAGTGGTTGCTGAAGCTCCTGCCACAGATGTAGTAGTTATACCCATTTGAGTCGTACTTGCAGGAGCAGAAGCTGCAGTAGACGATGTCAATGATGCAGTGGTTGCTGAAGCTCCTGCCACTGATGTAGTAGTTATACCCATTTGAGTCGTACTTGCAGGAGCAGAAGCTGCAGTAGACGATGTCGATGATGCAGTGGATGCTGAAGTTCCTGCCCCTGATGTAGTAGTTATACCCATTTGAGTTGTACTTGCAGGAGCAGCAGTAGACAATGTCGATGATGCAGTGGTTGTTGAAGCTCCTGCCACTGATGTAGTAGTTATACCCATTTGAGTTGTACTTGCAGGAGCAGCAGTAGACAATGTTGATGATGCAGTGGTTGTTGAAGCTCCTGCCACTGATGTAGTAGTTATACCCATTTGAGTCGTACTTGCAGGAGCAGAAGCAGCAGTAGACAATGTTGATGATGCAGTGGTTGATGAAGCTCCTGCCCCTGATGTGGTAGTTATACCCATTTGAGTTGTACTTGCAGAAGCAGACAATGTCGATGATGCAGTGGTTGCTGAAGCTCCTGCCACTGATGTAGTAGTTATACCCAGTTGAGTCGTACTTGAAGGAGCAGAAGAAGCAGTAGACAATGTTGATGATGCAGTGGTTGCTGAAGATCCTGCCACTGATGTAGTAGTTATACCCAGTTGAGTCGTACTTGCAGGAGCAGAAGCAGCAGTAGACAATGTCGATGATGCAGTGGTTGCTGAAGCTCCTGCCACTGATGTAGTAGTTATACCCATTAGAGTTGTACTTGCAGGAGCAGAAGCAGACAATGTTGATGATGCAGAGGTTGCTGAAGCTCCTGCCCCTGATGTGGTAGTTATACCCAGTTGAGTCGTACTTGCAGGACTAGAAGCAAACAATGTCGATGATGCAGTGGTTGCTGAAGCTCCTGCCCCTGATTTGGTAGTTATACCCAGTTGAGTCATACTTGCAGGACTAGAAGCAGACAATGTCGATGATGCAGTGGTTGCTGAAGCTCCTGCCACAGATGTGGTAGTTATACCCAGTTGAGTCGTACTTGCAGGAGCAGAAGCTGCAGTAGACAATGTCGATGATGAAGTGGTTGCTGAAGCTCCTGCCACTGATGTAGTAGTTATACCCAGTTGAGTCGTACTTGCAGGAGCAGAAGCAGACAATGTTGATGATGCAGTGGTTGCTGAAGCTCCTGCCCCTGATGTGGTAGTTATACCCAATTGAGTCGTACTTGCAGAAGCAGACAATGTCGATGATGCAGTGGTTGCTGAAGCTCCTGCCACTGATGTAGTAGTTATACCCAGTTGAGTCGTACTTGCAGGAGCAGAAGCAGCAGTAGACAATGTCGATGATGCAGTGGTTGCTGAAGCTCCTGCCCCTGATGTGGTAGTTATACCCAATTGAGTCGTACTTGCAGAAGCAGACAATGTCGATGATGCAGTGGTTGCTGAAGCTCCTGCCACTGATGTAGTAGTTATATCCATTTGAGTTGTACTTGCAGGAGCAGAAGCAGACAATGTTGATGATGCAGTGGATGCTGAAGTTTCTGCCCCTGATGTAGTAGTTATAGGCATTTGAGTCGTACTTGCAGGAGCAGAAGCAGACAATGTTGATGATGCAGAGGTTGCTGAAGCTCCTGCCCCTGATGTGGTAGTTATACCCGGTTGAGTCGTACTTGCAGGACTAGAAGCAGACAATGTCGATGATGCAGTGGTTGCTGAAGCTCCTGCCACAGATGTGGTAGTTATACCCAGTTGAGTCGTACTTGCAGGAGCAGAAGCTGCAGTAGACGATGTTGATGATGAAGTGGTTGCTGAAGCTCCTGCCACTGATGTAGTTGTTATACCCATTTGAGTCGTACTTGCAGAAGCAGCAGTAGACAATGTCGATGATGCAGTGGTTGCTGAAGCTCCTGCCACTGATGTAGTAGTTATACCCACTTGAGTCGTACTTGCAGGAGCAGAAGCTGCAGTAGACAATGTCGATGATGAAGTGGTTGCTGAAGCTCCTGCCACTGGTGTAGTAGTTATACCCATTTGAGTGGTACTTGCAGGAGCAGAAGCAGCAGTAGACAATGCCGATGATGCAGTGGTTGCTGAAGCTCCTGCCACTGATGTAGTAGTTATACCCAGTTGAGTCGTACTTGCAGGAGCAGAAGCAGCAGTAGACAATGTCGATGATGCAGTGGTTGCTGAAGCTCCTGCCCCTGATGTGGTAGTTATAGGCATTTGAGTCATACTTGCAGGACTAGAAGCAGACAATGTCGATGATGCAGTGGTTGCTGAAGCTCCTGCCACAGATGTGGTAGTTATACCCAGTTGAGTCGTACTTGCAGGAGCAGAAGCAGCGGTAGACAATGTCGATGATGCAGTGGTTGCTGAAGCTCCTGCCACAGATGTGGTAGTTATACCCAGTTGAGTCGTACTTGCAGGAGCAGAAGCAGCAGTAGACAACGTCGATGATGCAGTGGATGCTGAAGCTCCTGCCCCTGATGTAGTAGTTATAAACATTTGAGTTGTACTTGCAGGAGCAGAAGCAGCAGTAGACAATGTCGATGATGCAGTGGATAATGAAGTTCCTTCCACTGATGTATCAGTTATACCCATTTGAGTTGTACTTGCAGGAGCAGAAGCAGCAGTAGACAATGTCGATGATGCAATGGTTGTTGAAGCTACTGCAGAAGACGCAGTTGGCATAAACACTGGAGATGTATTTTTATGAGTAGTCTCTGCATCAGAGTATGTTGATGGTGAAGTCGTTGAAGTTTCTTCAAATAATGTAGTAGATATAACCCCTAGTGTAGCATATGCAGTACTAGAAGAAGCAGCATTAGATGTTTCATATAATATAGTGGTTATTAAATCTTCTTCAGTTGAGTCAGTCGGTGTAACCTCTGGAGTACTATTTTCAGTTGTTATAACAGTGGTGGCTGTTGAAGTGATTGGTATTTCAGTTGTTGTATGTATTTCACCAACACATGGGACACTTTGATTTGACATTGGTTTTGGAGAGTCCTTGTTACTTTCAGGGGGCTGTTTTCCCAAATCAGGCAAACTGTCATTTGTTTGAATTCCTCTTTTAGTCAGGTGTTTAGGATGATTTTGGGTGCAGAAAACCTTTGCCATGTACAGTTTGTCCAACATATCAATATACTGAAGCAAAAGCCCAGCCTGATCCTGCAGGAAACACACCAAGAATTGTCTTTAAATTTTAATACCACCACATTACGATGACATCTTTCTCTAGTATATAGTAATCTAGTCAAACATCCTTTTTTTTCCTAACAATGGATCAGAATGCACATCATTCCTTAAAATAAACTATGATCCAGAAACTCGACTATTACAGCTATGGGAAACTAGAATAGTTCAATTAAGATTTTAAATAACTTCCAACTCAACCTATAGGCAAAGAAAAAACTGAAAAACTAAATACTGAAATACTAAAAAACACTAAAAATTCACTGTAATTAATGTATTATGTTAGAGTAAATTCAAATGTCATTTCAATTACAAAGAACTGTATATAAAAGCTGAAATAAAGTACTAAAGTAATAAAGCTAATAATGTTTCTAGCTAAATAAAATAAAATTTTATAAAGACCAAATTCTCCAAATTCACCAAAATTATTCTCTTCGAACCTGATACAACAGATAAATAATGATAGGCAGATAAGCGACTACCAACATGCCCAAACTACTTGGGCAAACTACCTGACACATTTTACATGACATAAAATTAGGATTCATCTATTAGAATTCTTATTAACTACATTAATAAATACATTTTATATCATTTATTCAACGGATTAAGTATCTCTACACTTTACTTAAATACACATACTATATAACTAATGGAATAATATCAGAAGTTTTTCACTCCATATAGGTACCAGGGATGGATGTCCACTGCCTGTGTTTCTATTTCCGTTATTATTGAACCATGTGCTGCTGCTATACAATACAATTTTAATATTTCTAATTCCATAATTCTATCCAGATATCATATATGCAACAGAAAATCAGCATCTATGCATCAAAAATCCTTTATGTACAAAACTCTCCAGACAATTGAAAAATACCTCAAAATCTTCTTCAAAATTGCTTGACCAAATTAGCCATCCTCCCACTCAACATGAATTTATGACACCACTCTGACACCAACTTTACGCAAGCCTATAAACACTGACCATAAATTAAAAATACTTAAAGCTAACATTAAGCTATACTCTAGATAATAAAGCTCCACTTGAAAATAAAATATTTAAAGGGAAAATACCAGCACCCTGTTATTATGACTACACATGCACTTTAAAACAGACCATGAGGAAATTACTCTAATAATCAAGTCTTCAGCAAAACAGAACTACTTAGAGATAGAATGACTTTCCTAGTTACTCAATTTTTGAGCATACAGCTAAAGGATAATCATTTTTTTCTAATCATATTATATAGTTTCACCCAGATGAGTCTGGTCTGGGTTTAAATGTTTCTGTAAAGCTGCTTTGTGTCTGTTCATTGTTAAAAGTGCTATAAAATTTTATTGAATTTTGTTAAAGCTAGGGAAAATAAATCTGATTTAAAACAAGAACCAAAACAGAGAATAGAAAAAAGCCTTAAAACAAGAATTACAATATAATCTTAACTCACCGTGGAACCAGAACTTAACTAAAATCTGCAATGAAGTGGATTATTGACGTGTGTATGTAGAGTAGTAGTAATTGTATCAATTATCAATGAGACCTTGGCACATAATGCATCGGTTAACCCTAATAGTTTAATTGCTGAGCTATTGTTAGATATTAGATTCTAGGGTTAGGGTTACATCACATATCACCAGGTTACATCACATATCACCTCCACCTCAAGTCATTCAATCAAAACATTTTCCAGAGTGACTTACATTTTCTATCTCATTTTTTATACAACTGAGCAATTGAGAGTTGAGGGCCTTGCTCAGGGGCCCAGGATTGGCAACTTGGTGGATGTGGGATTTTCTACTGTTTGTTCAACAGTCTAGAAATTAGGGTACCACATTCCCATATTACTATAAATAGAACTGTACCTATCACTATAACTAGACATGTATTTATAACCATACCTGAATAACTGTAGTTATAATCATAAATAAAGATATAGGTATACATATAACTTTAACTGTACTTATATATTATATATTACTATATAAAGCTAGAAATATGACTATTACAAAACAATACCTAACTATTTATTTACTTGCAACTTTAAACTATACCAAACTATATAAACTATATAAAATTGTGCTCAAAAGTTTGCATACTCTGAAAGAAATTGAACATCACCATTTATTTGGAAAATATGACTGATAAGGCAAAAGACTTTTTTCTTATTTAAGGATAGTGGTTACGTGAAGTCATTAATTTTCACATAGTAGTTTGACTCCTTTTTAAACCTTAATGATAACTAAACTAATAAAAACTAAATGATAAACAAACGTGATCAAAAGTTTATATATCCTTGAATTTTTGGCTATTAAAGGGACGTTTCCAAAGCTGTGACTCTTTTAATTGTATTTTGTGTTTGTACATAAATTGTCAGTGTTTCTCAGCTCATGAGGTGATGCACTGACTTGGCTGGATACTGCACCATGGGGAAGACAAAAGACCTGCCAATGGACCTGCGTAATAATGTAGAGGATCTTTATAAAGCAGGAAAAGGATATAAAAAGATCTCAACACTTGAAAATGCCAGTCAGTGCTGTTAAAACTAACAGTAAAAATAAGAGGTTC
Organism: Tachysurus vachellii; assembly: GCF_030014155.1. Taxonomy (NCBI): domain Eukaryota; kingdom Metazoa; phylum Chordata; class Actinopteri; order Siluriformes; family Bagridae; genus Tachysurus; species Tachysurus vachellii. The sequence continues at coordinate 201,251 of NC_083473.1, read as the reverse complement.
TGTTGGTATTAAGCCACAGTTAAGCAAGAAAGTACTGGCAAAAGAATTGTTCAGGACACAAAGAAAAACCCTCAAACACCTTGGAATGAAATACAGGCTGCTCTGGAAAAAAAAGTGGTGGTGTTGTTTCAAGGAGCACAATAAGGAGGGACTTGAACACAAATGACCTGCATGGTTGTGTTACAGGAGAAAGCCATACTGCACCCATGCCACAAAAAGACCCTTCTTCAGTACACCAGACAGAACCTAGACAAGACTCACAGCTTCTGGAGCCATGTGGAGTGATGAGACCACAACTGAACTATATAGTCACAACCATAAACACTATGTTTGGAGAGGAGTCAACAAGGCCTAGGGTGAAAAGTACACCATCCCCACTGTAAAGCATGGGGGGTTTTATATGTTTGGGGCTGTGTGAGCTCCAGGAGCACATGGACGTTTGGAGAAACTGATGGTAAGATGAATGCAGCATGTTATCAGAAAATACTGGCAGACAATTTGCATTCTACAACACAGAACATCTCAGATGTTACAACATGGTAGAAAGCACAAGACAAGGTTGACCCTCCAGTGGCTACAGCTGAAAAAGGTGAAGGTTCTGGTGGCCATCACAGTCTCCTGTGAGATCTCAAACGTGCAGAACAACCAAAACATTTACATGAACTGGAGGCATTTTGCCAAGAAGAATGGGCAGCTCTACCACCCGAGAGAATTAAGGACCTCATGCACAATTATTACAAAAGACAACATTCCATCATTGATGCTAAAGGGGGCAACACACCATATTAAGAACTAAAGGTATGCAAATTTTTTTTTTCTTTTAGTTGTTTTTTTTTCTTTGTTTTGTTTGATGATTGTTTGATGATTGTGCCATACTGTTATGCCTTTTATATAAACTTGAGTCCTATAAGAAATAAATGTTTTGCCTTCTCACTCATGTTTTCTTAAAAAATACACATCTAGCAAATTCTCCAAAGGTATGCAAATATGCCAACTATAACTATATCACATTACAATGAAAATATTCACTCACACACACCCCTGCACTTACTTTCCACTTTATTAGGAACACTTGTACACCTGCACAGTTATCTAACCAGCCAATCATGTGGCAGCACCAAACTGCATAAAATCATGGAAATTCAAACATCAGAATGAAGAGGAGGTCTGATCTCAAGACTCGTTTGTGTGTGAAAATCCCAGCAGGAGATCAGCAGTTTCTGAAATACTCAAACCAGCCCCTCTGGTACAAACAGCCATGTCACAGTTAAAGTCACAGAGATAAGAATTTGTCTTCATTCTGATGTTTGATGTGAACATTCTTGACCTGGATTTCCATGAGTTTATAGATTGTGCTGCTGCCACATGATTAGCGGATCGAATAACTGCATGATAGCACAATAGACAGTAAAGCAGACAGTAAGTCTGTAGATATCACACACACACACCATTTTGTTGAGTGTAAAGTGTCTTTGTTATAGCAAAGAAAATGGATTTAATAAAGTAAATAATAACCCTTTTTACTGGCTCACAGTACCTCCATCATCTGCTTCTCCACTTGAACAACAAGTTTCTTTCCATCTGTCCATTGTGTTAAACCAATTCCCTTTTTCATGACCTTCTCTTGGAAAGAAGAAGCATCCAGGTCTGTAAAAATAAATCAATATGTTTTATATGTGCTCAATATAACATGGTACTGTCCACAACCAGCTACCTGAATTTATAATGCATTATAAACATTGTTCTTTAATATACTGTAGAATTTAACTAACCAATATATCTCGCCACTTGTAGCTCCTTAGCAGCTAGCGTTACAGTCATGTTGTCATTTTCACACTTAACAGCAGGTGCGTGAATTGATCCAGATGTAGATGATGGACAGGTTTGGGTTTGTATGGTGTCCGTATTAAGGTTGGTGTAGCCCAGTTTCACTGTGTACTGTTTCTGGTGGCCAAAGTGAAGTGAAGAAAGTTTGTGAACTACATGAACTTTGAATGTCATTTTTGCACCAAAGATGAGATGAAAATGAATCTCACCCTGTTGAGGAAGGGACAGCCTTTGTAGAAGATTCTGATCAGCGATGCAGACAGCAGCTCGACGTGACTGCACTCCAACAGCTGACTGATAGGAAACTTAGTGTTGTCATCTGTGAAGAGAAATATAAGCACAGTTATAGGTGTCCTCTAGAAGCATTTACAGCATGCTGCAAAAATTCCAATTCATACATCATACAATTCATCATACAATTCATACAATGGTGGCTGTCTGAGCATAAGCAGTGTTACTGAGTGCTTTTTAACAGAGAGAAGAAGATTATTTTGGTTTCATCTTACACAACGCTGCTTGTGAGCATTGGCAGTTGTTTTGCTATCAATAGCTGGAGTGTTACAATCTACAGGTGAGTCTTATGTAAACCTTAGGAGTTTAGTGGTGGAAATAATGCTCTGTTTGACTTGAGGTTGCAATGTGCAATTCCCCACCTCCAACCAATATAAGCCAAGGAAAACTCCCCTTTCACATTTACAGACTGACATCAAATCACAGAAATAAACAAAGCATTTTTGCTTTAGATCAATCACATGCAGACTTATTCCCTTGTTAAATTTATAAAACTGACTAGACAGGTCACTGTTTGAGCAGAAATATATTACAATATATCACTCATCACAATAAGCTTGTTAACAAAAGCCAATCATAAAGAAGTCCCATGTTTTTTTTCCCACTTCCAAAGTCAAACCTGCAAATCACCTCTTACAAAGCACGTGGAATGCAGCATAGGTTAACACAGTGTGTTAAAGCACTTCTGTGATTAGTGACTTAAACAGTTAGTGACATTTCTTCTAGAAATGGACCTTGAACTTATTCAGTATAAAACTCCCAAAATGATCATTTAGCCATGTTGCATGTTTAATATCATTTAAGACCTACTCCTACTCTTGTAGTGTTCATTATTAAAAGCTCTCTACTAACTGAACTGAACTGAATAATACATTCCTGCATCTCCCTTTGATTCTAATACTCACTACTGATCTCTGAACACAAACAAGTACTGTTAGTAGTACACTGTTGAATAAAGTCAGAAATCCAATTTGTTCTGTTCCTTGTTGCTGGTGTGTTACCATTGACAACAGATCTTTTGTACCTTCAGTGTAGTTTTCAATCACCAGGTAAATCAAGCGCTGACTGTCTGGTGGTCCACATGACACCCACGAGGAACAGCAGCTTGATCTCACTGATAATTATACATGCTAACACAGACAGTAAACAGTTAGAGGTGCTAGATGAACCAAGATTCTGAAGGTGGCCTTACCTCTCAGCAGGTACACACTAGTGTATTGAGTTGGAGAAACACCAATAATCACACTTTCACTGTCACAGTAAAATGGGAGCTCAGTGACCTGCTGTTTTCTTCTGTCTGTTTTACTCTGCAAACCTGTGGAACAAAATCAGGTTCTCTTCAAGTGCAAGTTCATCAGTGATAATGAAAACCTCCACAAGTTCACGTCTGAACAAAAAAGACATTATGTCCATCATTATGTCAGAAATACACGATCAGCCAATAATACTAAAAGAGCTCCTCAAGGCTTCTCTGGATAGCAACAGAAGGTTAAATAATCTGTAACATTTATTATAGTGTAATAAATCAGTCTTACTTCACTCAGTACACATCAATCAGTAGAAGACAATGTCATGTCCAAAAGACAATTCCACTTCTGTTTTTTTTACGTTATCCCAGCTTATATTAATTCATCAAGTTTGACCTTTTTCAAAGTAAAATTCATTTCAAAACATAATGAAGGTCAAATTTCACTCTTATTTCATTCCTCTGCACACCTACATTTCCTGACAGCTTATACACTAATTTGATTTTATGTATGTTTCATTTTATTAAAAAGAAAAAAGAATGATACCTTGTGATGGTTCTTCACTGTGGTCTCCAGTGTCTTCAGGAAAGAACGGTACTGGTTTTGCTGAGTTTAAAGAGACTATCATAGTTGCTAGAATTAGCCTAGCCATCATGTAAGCCATTTTAGCTGTGATGTGCTGCACTCCTCCTCCTCTCCCTCCTCAATGTGTTGCGTGGAATTCTGTTGTTTTTTATATGAAAAGGGAGTGACGTTTATTCTGCAGATCTCAGGACACTGATTGTGTGTCTTTTTAAACTGTGATAGAATCATGGACTAAAGCCTATAAGTAATGATGTGATTATACTGTACAGGAATGTTGCTGGGAAGCCATTTCCCATAAGATAAACAGAAACTAAAACTTTTTACTTAATGCTTAATGGCAACTGTAAAATTTCTCCACAGTTTAACCCTTGTATGATGTTCGGGGCTGTGGGACCCATATTCATAAACATCAATAGTTTTGAAAAACTTTGCTTCCTTGTAAAGTTTTTTTCCCACTCATAACTTCATTAAACTTGATTTTCTTTTTTTTTATTACATTTTTATTAAAAAACAACAAAAAACAAGTAGCACTTTATTTAAAAAATGTGATGTAATAAAGGTAAAGGGCTAATATTAACCATATATGCTGTTTATATTGCTTGTAATTGGGATGAAGTAAACATGTGTAGAGTAAGAACAAAAATACGAACAACATACATGGGTTAAATAGTGCTGGGGATTTTTTAAAGAGATGTTGGGAGATTAGGAGACTGCAGCACATGTTAAATATGCTATATGGCATTTATATCAGTAATTAAAGTTGTACAAACATAATGATTTCCTTCTGGGGTTTTTTATACTCTAACTATGGAGAAAATGAGATATTCTCTGTTTGTGCAACTTTTACAGCCTTGGAGCCTGTTCTCTGATAAAAGTGTTTTTGACCTTCAACTAGGAATTAATATGTAAAATAAAATATATAACAATAATAAAGAAAAGAAAAAATAAAAACAGGAGTGTAGGCGTCCCATTCTATCATGACCCTGAAGATAAATTCCTCTCTGCTTCTCTGAACAGCTTCATTGTATCTTATCATCCTCAGGAAGCTTCAACCTTCACACTGATTTACCTTCTTTTTAAGTTTATGAATTTATTTAACATATGACTTATCATAGAATGAGTCTTAGGAGATCTGTTCAAAAAGGAATATTGATTCTCACTTGTATTTCATTTAATCACCATTGTCACAAATAAGTGTTCTACAATTCATAAAAGAGAAAGAGAAGAAGAAAAATGATCCACACTCAGACATCAGCAGGATTTAAACAGAGTTTAAACTGCCTTAGTTTCACAGTGACAAGAGTCTCAATATCATAAGGATTAGGGTTTAGGGTTAGGGTTTAGGGTTTAGGGTTTAGGGTTAGGGTTAGGCAAGTTCACCACCTGAGAACTGTTTTATTATTTCAGTAAGATGGAAATCCAAAAACACTTAATATTATTTTCATGTGACATTAAACACGAACATAGTATTTAGCATACAGACATACTTTTTAGACCCATACTCATGCATCTACAATTAAAATAACAGATGGTGATACATATAGCATAAAATATATAAAATATTCAGCTTGAGGCTTAAAACTTCACAAGTTCTCTTCAAGAATATTAACAAATGCTATCATATAAATGTTCTTCTCTTTATTGCTATGAGTTATCAGTCCTTCTCTTCTACACAGTGTAAAAAAAACTTTCTAACCACCTAACAAAGTTAATAAAGACCTTGATTTCACAGTCGAACATCACAGTGACTGATCAGATGTATATAATGTCACAAAAAACAGCTACATAATTTTATAGGTGGTGTCTTTGGGGTTGGAGCAATGAACAGTGACAACATGACGACTTACACCGCTCTCCTCTAGGTGTTTTATTCTGTAGATTATGTGTTAATATTTGGACATTGACTCCTTTTACTCCTCTTCACAAACTAGCCAAATGATTTAAATACATAAAGGTTGTTTTGAAAGTTTTACTTTCTTGGTAATCAGAATCAAAATACTGTATTAATTGCCAGAAGGAAACTGGGTCATAAAATAAAATACAACCAGTAGAGTGTCTGATATTTAACACTTCAGTTGGTTGAAAGAATGGTTTGGCTGTTTCACTCTACCAAAAATAATTAATATATTGAAACTTGATATTTAAGTCCTTTATTTATCATGTAATATTCTATATCATAAAACCTTAAAGACAAAATTTTTAAAAAGCTTAAACTCATGCAGGCGAGTTGTTTGGAGGTTCTGTCTCTGGACTACAGATCAGAAGGTTGTGTGATTGAATCCTGGTCCTGCTCAGCTGTTGCCGTCACGTCCTTGAGCTTGACCTAAAATCTTCATCTGCTCTACTTAACTATAAATCACTTTGGATAAATGTAATGTCAATTTTAGGATATTGTTTAGAGAAGTGGAGACAAACTTATCTTCAAGGTCATATTAGAGGACAATGCTTGGACTTCTGTCTATCTTTTTGTTTTATTTTTTATTGTATTATCTATGACATCCAGACAGTTGAACTGCAAGCAGTCTGGATGTGTGTTCCTCAAATTTACTGTTAGAATGATTGAATAATTTGCTATGTTTACCTAATAATATGTTTTTGGAAAAATATTTAAGGCTGTATATAAGAAGTGCCCTACAGTCTGAGTGTTACATTAGAAATAAATTATAGTTCCTGCATTAAACAATAAATATCATCACATAAATCTCAATGTAAACACTTCCAATGTGGACTAGTGGTTATGACTCAGACATGTTTTGTACTGATCTACAAGCTGCTACTAAAAGGCTTATTTTTCAGATAATTTGAGGGCATCTTCTTTAAATAATATTTAAAATTGCTCAGCTAACTTCTACGTTTGTCACTAAAAAAGCTAACTGATGAGTGATGAGACTCCAACTGGAAGTAGTTAATTAGGCTGGATAAGAAGAAGGGGTCAAGAACACTTGAGCTGTATGCAAGTTGCTCTGGTAAGGGCGCCTGCTAAATGCCATAAATGTGAATGTGTTCTGGACTAAATGGATGGAGCTTGTTTACAAATGTATAAACTCCAAAAATGTAATTTTGAATTATCAAAAATGAAGAAGAATTTAGTGAAATTATATCATTCTTTTAAATGAAAGTAAAACAGTCTAAGTGTAAGTGGTGATCAGAAACAATATTATTATATTAATATTATCTACAGTGTTATCTATCACTTTTTTGTTTTAAATTACTTTATTAATAATTCACAAAGTCATAGCTGCTGCACATTGATAGTGTGTTTTAGTGTGTGACTGTAGTTTTCTACAGTGTTTTTATTCCTAGTTAATGTTGCTACAATATTAAATCTAAATTTAGGATTATTTTTGTTGGTCTTTAATAAGATGACAAGATGCACAGGTCTAGCTGCACTAAGAGATTTTTGGTGAATCAGAATCAGGTTTATTGACACACAAGGAATTTGGTTCCAGCTGTTGGTGGATTATAAAAGTTGTTAGTTTACAATTGTTTTGTGTTCCCATATTTACTCACCCTATTTAAGTTATATGGTTTCCCTCTTGCTGAGAGTTATGATGTTGTATTCTTATTGTTATTGTGTATTTGTACTGTGAATAGCTTTTGACTTCATGTTGGCCGTCCTTGCCTTAGTCTGGTCTTGGTTTGAGTTGTTCTATATTTTTGGTTCCTCACCAGTCCATTAGTTGCTTAACTGTTAAAACACTCTAGAATAGAGTGTACTAGAATTTGTATTAATACTTTGTGAAAATGAAAAATTTCTGAAGTGTTTTTATTTAAAATGTCCAACCTCAATGTGATGTTTCTGAGCTGTACAGCTGAGCTCCATCTTGTATTTTTCTTGTATTATTCTTCCGATCTATATATCAGTATAAACCTACACACAGTGAAAAACCTGCAGAGGAACCCATATAATAAATACTTTTATAAAAAAAATAATAAACTAAAATAAATATTTATTTATGTGAATAAATGAATGTGAAGTCTGAAGCTTAAACTCATGGAGACAATAAGATATGATGAAGTTGTTTAGAGTAGCAGAGGAACTTGAAGCCTGACCTGTTGTTTTTGTTTTAATTTTTTATTTGATTTATTTTGTTTGACTGGAACAGATTTCACTTAGTTCCTAGTTGAAGGTCTTTAAGAACACAGTTATCCTTGAAGGTTCTGAGACTCAGGAGTTAACATCTGTGCAAGTTTAGAATGTGAAGAGAATAAAAACTAATAATTATGCATGTACAATTTCAAATACAAATACATGCCTTGTGGAATATTTAACACTGTCAAGAAATCATCTCAAGGTTCCTTCTGTCATCTCAAAGAAGAGTTTTTCCTTATTACTGTCACCTCCAGCTTGCCAGCTTTACTAGGAATAAAGTAAAACATGATTAATTTAAATTTAATCGTACAAATGATAAAGTTTCTGTAATTATGTTTACTTTCGAATCTCATGCATCAAAGTGAAGCCACTCAGTGTAACTCAAATGCTGTTAGTTTATAGCAAAAACAAAGGAATTAGACTCGTTATTCCAGTGCGTTCAGAAAGGACTGTGTAGTAAACAGTATTATCTTCCTGTGAAGAACATTCTGTCATGCGTTAGGTTAGTATACAACATGTGTTTAATATTCAATTCAGTTTAACCATCCTTATATAACATAGCAGTGCATTCTATAATAATGCAGGTCAGTCAGGACCACTTGAGTCAAAATAAAGACAATTCTTTTAAACATATATTTAAATTTTTATTTGCAAGATTGGTAAAATTACATTTGGCAGTATGGCTCTGTTCTGAATTCCCCATCCTTTTCATGAGCTCCATGAAAGCTATTCAGGGAACAGCAGCAGCTTCTGGGGACAATCTCCCATTTAACTGGGAAAGCAGCAAAATTCCCCCCATTTAGAACAGACGTTAAACACAAAGTTTCAAGGAGGAGTTAGGGGAGGAGGTGGGGTGCAGCAATGCAGAGGAAACAGCCAAGCAGACAGACTGAAATGCATTTAAATAGGGCACCCTGTTTCAAAGGGACCAATTTAATGCTTAGTAATCAGATCAGATGATGTGGCTGGGTTAGAAATTTTTGACAGTCAGCTGATAGCCGAGCTTGACTATGCGGCCTGCCTGAACTGACGCTGAACGCTATATTTCTGCACCCTTTAATTGCATTTTGCATGAAATGAGAATGTGTAGACATACCGTCCTGGTTTTGGTGAAATGTCTCTTTATGTCTGGTCCTGTAAAAGTTCTCTTTGTGTTTCATGTGTTTTGTTATTTAGCTCACAGCATTTCTGAGAGATGAAGCTGTTATGTCTATATAGGTGACTTCATTGTGTACCAGGAGAGAAAATACTGTGCACAGGTTTAGTTAGACTGGTGTACCACAGGTATGTATTCTGAGTAAAGGATGGCAGTGCACTAACATCTAACATACAGTTTACCATTGAAGGTAATAGCACTAACTGCAACTGTTCTTTATGTAAATATGAAATCAATGCATCAAAATTACAAAGGTGTTTTGGTGACAAAAACAAATTAATCAATTAATGAGTTGATGAACTGAGTTAATATTGTTTGTAATGAACACTGCACTTGGCCATTTGTCAGTGCCTCAGAGTCAGAAGTCTCTCTGTTCATCTTTTTCACCTTTTCCTTTCTATATTCTGTATTCCCTTTTCAATCTCCTTTCTGCAGCGTCACTCCGGCAGATTACAGGTTACAAAAAATAAACAACAAAAATAAAAATGTATATTTATGAGAAAATATAAAGGCACAAAATAAATGCAAACAAATACATGATAAATAAAAAAGGTAGAGAGAAAAAATATGAGCTTCATTAATGATACATAATTGAGAGTATTTTTAATCTAACTACAGAGATTACAAGGAATCACAGCACAGAGTAAAGCGGGAGGTGACAAAGGACAAACAGTAAACATACGATGAGTTGTATGTCAGGTTACACATGAGGGAAGGTGAGAAGGACTTGTACAGATTAGTGACACAGAGAGATAGAGAGCAGAAGGATGTACAACAGATAATGGTGATTAAAGATAGAGATGAAAAGCTGCTAACAGGTGAGGAGAGTGAGCAGAGAAGATAGAAGGAGTATTTTGAGGAGCTGATGAATGAGGAAAATGAGAGGGAAAGATGGGGGAGGAGGGGAATATTGTAGAGCAAGAAATAGGAAGGACTGAAAAGGATGAGGTGAGGAAGGATCTGAGTGGAAAGGCTGTTGATCCAGATGACATACCTGTGGTGGTGTGGGAGTGTCTAGGAGCGAGAGCAGTGGAGTTTTTATCTAGATTGTTCAACAGGATTTTAGAGAGTGAGATGCCTGAGGAATGGAGAAGTGTTCTAGTGCCGATCTTTAAGAACAGGGGTGATGTACAGAGTTGTAGCAAATACAGAGGTATAAAGTTAATGAGCCACACAATGAAGCTATGGGACAGAGTAGTGGAAGCTGGGATCAGAAAAGAAGTGGATATTTGTGAGCAGCAGAATGGCTTCATGCCCAGAAAGGGCACGACTGATGCAGTTTCTGCTCTGAGAATGTTAATGGAGAAGTACAGAGATGGTCAGAAGGAGCTGCAGAGTGTCATTGTGGATGTAGAGCAGGGGTCACCAACGCGGTGCCCGCGGGCACCTGGTCGCCCGCAAGGAGCACTTAAGGCTCCCGCGAGGCACGTTCTAAAATAGCACTGGTCAAAATATAGCTCCGCCTAAAAAAAATTTCTTGCTGTAGTTTTTGAATAAAAAATGCTCACATTAACGTAGATTTTAAAATGACGACATTTTATTTCATTTTATTTCATTAAAAAAAATGAAAACAAAAATGTTTTATGTATATAACAAACTCTGGCCTTTTCTGAAGTCAAATGTCAATATTGCGTGCACGTCACGTCCGACTCCTGACACAAGGAAGTGGTGCAGCAACGATGAGGAGTTAGTTGTGATTTACCCCCAAAAACATGGCAGAAAAGCGACAGAAAACATACCATTTTCACAGTGTTTGGGAGGAAGAGTTCTTTTTACGTCAGTCAAAGAAAAGTGTGTGTTGTATATATTGTTTATTGTTTATTGTTTATTTATATGGATCCCATTAGCTGAAAGTCTGCGCAATCAGCTAGTCTTCAGTCTTCCTGGGGTCCAAACACTACAAGAACAACATTTCAATCATCACAATTGATATATATACACCTATACACATTACATATATATACACATACATACACATACGCATACTCATACATACATAAAATCTGGTTTTGATTCATAACAGGACTAGACATAAATACAATATGATTTATAATTACATTAATCAAGACATATAAAAACCTACATTAACACATAACACCGTAGACTACTTTTAAATAACAGCTTATTATGAAGCTGATGAACTTCAATGGGAATGTTATTCCAGATGACAATAGCTCTATACAGGACAGTTTTCTTCATAAAATTAGTTTTTGGGTGGGGAGTCATTATATGACCTTTATTTGCCTTTCTGGTGTTATGATCGTGCACAGAATTACAGTACACTATTTGATTAAACAGAGAAATAGGCATTTTCATTGTCAATGTATTATATATCATGGTGCTTAAAGCAACTGTTATTCTTTGGTTTAAAGTGAGCCATGAAAGAGTAGAATACATCTGATCTCTACTTGTTTTAATTGAGCAGCCCAGAACAAGTCTTGCTGCTTTATTTTGCACAATTTGTATTTTTGTCAAGTCCTTTTTAGATGCAGAGGACCACACCTCAGTACAGTATGACAAATGACATAATATTAATGACTCTGTAACTATTTTTAAAGTTTCCCGATTTACATAATGGCAACATTTTTTTGTTACTGCAATGCCGCATCCCATTCTGTTAACAATAGTATTTATGTGATCTGTCCAAGAAAGACTACTATCAATAACCAAACCCAACAGTTTAGCCTTCTCTACTTGTTGTATTCTTTGCCTGGCTATATGTAACTTTAATTCCGATCCAAGCATCAATTTTTGTTTTGATCCAATAATCATACTTTTAGTTTTGGATATATTTAATACTAATTTGTTTCCACTAACCCACTCATACACCGAATCTAATTCTCTAGAAAGAACATGATTAATTTTATCACATGAATCTGAAGCATAGTAAACAGTTGAGTCATCTGCAAACATTGTCATTGATGCTTTTTTAACAGTTAAGGGCAAATCATTAATAAAAACAGAAAACAAAAGAGGACCCAAACAACTTCCTTGTGGTAAACCGCATGCTAAAGCTTTATAATTAGATAAAGAACCATTATAAAAAAACCCGCTGAGTTCTGTAGGAAAGATAACTTTTCATCAGTGCAATAGCAGAAGGAGTGAAGCCATAGCTCTTCAATTTCTTAATTAAAATATTGTGGTCTATTACATCAAAAGCGGCACTGAAGTCCAACATGACCACTCCAACTAATTCAGAATTATCCATACTTCTAAGCCATCCATCAGTCATCTGTGTGAGAGCCGTACATGTAGAATGTGCCTTTCTATATGCATGCTGAAACATAGTCATCAAATTATTTTTCTGGAAATAATTACTATTTTGTGTATGAATAATCCTTTCCATAACTTTACTGAGTGCAGGCAAAATACTTATAGGTCTGCAGTTTTGCCCATTATAAGATAATCGATTGTCTTTTATCAATGGAATAATTTTCCCTTCCTTCCACAGAGTGGGATAAATCCCACTCACTATACACTGATTAAATATATGACACAACGGATCAGCAATATATTCGGCTGTTTTATTCAATACTAGGCTGTCCAAGTTGTCTGTGCCTGGACTACCATATGTTGGAAGAGACTTTAACAGGGCCATCACTTCTGCAGTTTGCACACAATTAAAGTTAAAGTTACACATTTTATTAGCCATGATTTCCTTTTTGATCAGTTCACAGTAATTAAAATCTTGTGTTCCAAAACCTTTTCTTAAATTACTAACTTTATTTATAAAATAATCATTAAAATAGTCTGCAATATCTTTAGATTCTGTTATAAAACCTCCATCAGACTCTACAAAAGAAGGGGATGCATTTCTATTTCTACCCAGAATTTCATTTAAGATATGCCAAAGCTTATTACCATCATGTTTAACACTATCAATTCTGTTTTTGTAATACTCTTTCTTTTTCCTTTTATTCATTTTAGTAACTTGGTTCCTTAATTTACAATATTTTAATCTGTCCTCTAATAATCTTGTATTCACAGCCACTTGTTTAGCCTCATCTCTTTGCGTCATCATATTTTTCAATGTTGAATCAATCCACCTTGCAGTATGTGTTTTTATTACCATATTTTTCATCGGTGCATATTTATTAACAATGCTCAAAAGCATACTCATAAAAACATCCAAGGAAGCTCCTGGGTTGTGGCCACTGTACACATGTTTCCAATTGACATTTTTAACTTCTCCCACAATCCTTTCAATGGCAGATACTTTATAAAACCTTTTATAAGTACCAAAAATAGCTTTAGCTTTAGGGACTTTAGCTTTCTTGTTAACAGCAATGAGATTATGATCACTAAACCCTACTGGTATTGACACAACGTCAGTACACAATTCTGGTACATTAGTGTAAATGTGGTCAATACATGTTGCTGTTGTAATGCCCACCTTGTTGCTAAAGATTCTTGTTGGCACATTAACTATTTGATGTAAATTGCAGACACTTATATAGGAAAATAATTTCTTTTTCTTTATGCATCTGTCATCATTCCAATCAATGTTCATATCTCCAAGCAAGTAAAGTTCACAATTAACATCAGAGACGTTATCAAGCATTTCACCCAAGCATGTCAGATAGTCCACGTGTGCATTAGGAGGTCTATAACAGCATCCCACAAGCACTGGTTTCATATAAGGTACATAGACTTCTACCCATATAGCTTCAATGTCATTGCGTATAAAATTTTATTTTAACTTACAAGGAATATTACTTTGCACAAAGATGGCCACACCACCACCAAATTTATTTCTATCCTTTCTAAAAACATTAAAACCTTTAACTGGTAATTCTGAGTTTTGAATAGAGCTGTCGAGATGTGTTTCAGATAGGGCTAATATATTGATTGAATACTTATGCACTAAATTATTAATGTCTTGTATTTTGTTCTTTATACTAAAAAATGTTTAGAAGTGCCAAAACCAAACCTTTACTAGTTTTGGTTGTACACATTAGTGTGATATAAGAATATAATTTAAAACACATCAGAATTATAATATAACATTATTTTACACTGAATTATGTCTTAGTCCCGGATCCTTTCCTCTCTAGGCAAAATTACCAATTTATCATACCTTAGTATTGCCTTTTCACCTTGGGCTCTAGCAGCTTTAAGTTTAGGCCATAGTTCCTTTCTTCTCTGAAGCACAGCCCCAGAGAAATCTTCATTTATGTAGATGTTAGTCCCCTTGAGTTTTTTAGCAGAGGAAAGAATGCGTTGTTTGTCTTTGAGGCGCAGCAGATTCACCATAACTCTCCTGGGCCTTCCACCCTCCTGGTACTGACCTATCCTTTGGACACGCTCAATTTCAATCTTCCCATCCAGTCCCAGATTATTGGAGAACATGTGCTGCACCTCCTTCTCCAACCCACTCCAACTCTCTTCCTTATCATCCATTATACCGTCAATGACTAAATTTTTCCTTTTATGTTGATTTTCAATGTAGTCAAGCTTGGTGAACATTCCATCAATGTCACGTTTTAAATTCATTAAGTCGTTTTCAAAAGATTTTATTTTGGCTTCAGTTTCTTTATGTCCAGATTTCATCTCCTCCATTATATGTTGTGTGAATTCCAGACTTGTCTTCAGCTCCTGTACATCCCGTATAACACCATCCAGTCTCTTGTTTGTTCCCTCCATAATCACTTGTATGAAACTTTTAAAGTTTTCTTGTTGCTGAGTTAGCATGTCTTTATAAAACTCTCTCTGCTGCTCCAGCATTTGGGAGAGTACACTCATGGTGACAACAGACTCATCCTCACACACTGCAGCTTTAGTTTGCTTAGGAGGCATGATCTTACCAAGATGTACAAAAGGTAATTGTTGTAGTTGAATGTAGGCAAAACTGCTGATGCCCAGGCCCTTCTCCAGCAGAGGCCTACTAGGCCAAGAAGCCTCTTGACTTAGTTTAACACCACCCTCCTTCTGTAGAGTTTTTATACTCCACT
>NC_083473.1:176101-178601 GCF_030014155.1 Tachysurus vachellii | reverse complement strand
ATCCTGCCATTGTCATCTTGGAATATGGCTGTGATGGAACAACCTGGTCATTCAGTATATTCAGGTCATCAGCTGACCTCATATTTTGGGCACAAAACGATGCTGAACCTAAAACTGAGCAACTGAAACAACCCCAGATCATCTCACTGCCCCACAGCCTTGTACGCCAGGCACTAGGCATGATGGGAGAGTCACTTCATCCACCTCTCGTCTTACCCTGAGACATCCATTACTCTGGAACAGGGTAGATCTGGATACATCAGATCACAGGACCTTCCGTTGTTCCAGAGTCTTATCTTTATGCTCTTTAGCTAATTGAAGCCCCTTTTTTATGATTAACCTGTGTATATAACTGGTGTATTTAAGCAGTTAAATATACAGAGAATTATAAAATATGAACCTTCCTGTAGGGTTCAGTATTTAGCAAGTTGATGTGCTTGTTTGTTTAAACAGCAATAAATCTGACATGTCTAACTGTTCTGCCTCTCTGCAATGTTCAGTATAAAGAGTCTGGGGTCACATCATGTCCTACTCAACTGACACAAGTGTGGAAATAAGGGGAAGAGAAAATATTACAAACTGTAATACACTTAATGCTTTATTTGTCAGTATTACATTAAACATGGACGGTTTGAGGTGGTTTTCAGATTTGGAGATCTGTAGCTCTCCTGCTGCTTACAGTGCTGACCAATGAGGTACGCCGGTTTGGTGAGAGGGCGGGGCTTCGGCGTGAATCAGAGCTTACGTCACACACTGACTGTGATTTAGACTGACATTTGTTGTGTTTTGCTGTAAAATCATACTGATGCATTCCTGTAGAACGGTTACAAGACTCGTTTTTCATGTTTCCCTCCATTACCCTGCTGCTGATGCGCTGCATTTTACAGGCATCGCTTGGAGAGGTAGTGGGACAGGAAGTTGGGTCAGGGGGAGGAAGTGTTGGGTATGTGGAGTTCTCAGTCTCTAGCTGTTTGTATTCGTGAGGAGAGTTGGTGCAACTGCTTGAGTGCTCAGTTAAACTCGGAACACTCTCTTTGCCCTCATTTTGCCCATCCAAACCTCTTTTTGCCCCACTCTGAAGGAACATTGATGAAGAACAAATAAGAGCGGGTAAAGATGGGCCATTAGCTTGTTTTTTTTCCAGCAGGAGCATGTATCCTCCAGTTGGAGCAGATGGAACAGTGGCTTTGCGTCCCTGGCTCACACAAACCGGCTGTATCACAGAGTTCTTTTTCAATTTGCCTCCACAGTAATCATCCAAATCGTCCTTAACATGAGTGAAATAATCCACAATTCCTCTTTTTACTTTCTTGTATCCCAGATGCACAATTTCTAGCAGGCTGAGAAACAGTGAAACAGCCGCAATGACCTGCATAAATACCATGAACATGCTTTTTTCTGTTGGCCGAGACACAAAGCAGTCAACTGAGTTTGGACATGGGTCCTGATCGCATCTGTACAGTGGCTCCAGATGGTTTCCGTAGAGTATGTGCTGACCCAGCATGAATCCGACCTCCAGTGACAGTCGGGTTATAATGTGAGCAATGTAAGTGCGCAATAACGAGCCTCTCAGTGGTGCTTTGTTTAATTTTCCTTGCTCAAGCTGCCTCAGTTCCCTCTCCACACGCCGACGGGCCTCCATCAGGTTCGACTCCAGAGCCTCAAGCTCACGTCGCAGTGCCCCTTTCCTGCAGTGCCGCTGCTTCTCTAGTGCGCGCAGTCGGTAGATCGCATGTCCCATGTACACGAGCGACGGTGAGGAGACAAATATCACCTGAAAAAAAATATTCATAAATAATTCAATGTTTGTCCTTGTCTTATTTGTCTTCTCACAACAAAACAGAACATTTGATTACTACAAAATCCCTGAACAAATCATGGTTATATAAAAGAAACTTGAAGCAATCTAGTA
The DNA here is from genome assembly GCF_030014155.1 of Tachysurus vachellii. Lineage (NCBI taxonomy): Eukaryota > Metazoa > Chordata > Actinopteri > Siluriformes > Bagridae > Tachysurus > Tachysurus vachellii. The sequence goes on along the minus strand of NC_083473.1, from coordinate 176,689 downwards.
GTCAGTTGCATGTGCTCTAAACCATCTGACCTGCAGCACCCAGTAGCGGATGAGGGACACAGGGAAGGCGCAGTCGTAGCAGACGTTTCTGCAGCCAGGCTGCTGAGTATTGCAGATGAAGTCGACCTGCTCTCATAAAACAAACACAATGTTTTATTTTTGTTCATCTTTTTTTTACAATGGTATTATTTTGATTAGTTTTGAAGTGGACCTGCTCGTCGTTCCACACATCTTCAGCTGCGACTCCAAGCACAAGCATACGGAAGATGAAGAGAACAGTGAGCCAGATCTTTCCCACCATAGTGGAGTGGATATGAACTTCCTCTAGGATTCCTCCCAGAAAGTTCCAGTCCCCCATCCTCTACTGCAGAAACAGTGAGAGAGAATTCCCTTCATAACTGGGATGTGAGGTGAATATACACTTCAAAATCTTATGAAAATCAGAATAACACAAGCTGAGGCCCAGACCATGACTCTGAATGTCAGACGAAGGCAGAAAGTGACTTTAGAGTCAAGAAATGAAGAGACTTTTCACACTTGACCTGATTCACATCATATGGCTGCATCATGGACTAGTTTTTTCAGAGT
>NC_083473.1:161101-171101 GCF_030014155.1 Tachysurus vachellii | reverse complement strand
TCATACACAGTGACAGCTTACACTCAACATGAACAATAAATAATGTGTGTTAGGAGTCTAAAGTGTCAGCACATAGTAATAGTCACAGGTAAAGCTATAACTTTTGTAAACTGAAAGTTTCTCTGGAACATAAACCTCAGTCTGTAGCTGAATTTCACTCAAAAGATCAGAATAAATATCACTGTTAGTGAAGAATGATGGAGAAACTCACACACAGATTTGAGAAACTCCTCAGGGTCTCCCTGCTCGTACATCTGCCACGTTCCACTAAAATCCACAGCCATGACAAGAGAGAAGCTCAGAACACACACGTCCTGCTCAACACACACGTCCTGCTCAACACACACTCTGATCAACACACGTCCTGCTCAACACACACTCTGATCAACACACAAGTTCTGCTCAACACACACTCTGATCAACACACACTCTGTCCTGCTCATCACACACTCTCCTTATTACTCAAGTGTGTTTGTTGTTTTCATCTTAATCACATCCTTTGGGTACAGTGATTCTCATTAGAACACACTCTCACACACACACACACACACTCACACACACATACAGTATCATTCTGACTCTGAGTCTTGAGTCATGACCTCTCCTGAGGGAAGAACACACATCATTAGAGGCCAATTAGTGACCTGAATGTTTCCGTGTAACTACACAGTGCTGTTACTGAACTCTGATCTGAACAGTTTTAACTTTTTTACTTCTCTAAACATTTACTATAAAAATGAGTAAAATGTCAAACTCTTTTATTTGATCCACAACATGATTTTCTATATTATATTATTGTTACATATTTTATTCATTTACATACCACACACACACACACCAGTCATGTAAACACACAGCACTCTCAGGTGTAGTTCTGATTATGTGCATTAATTCATTATTTATTCTCATCAGAACATTATGTTTTGTGTTCCTTGACTCCTGGAGCAATGCACTCATGAGAAGAATCATAGTCATCCTCATCTTCCTCCTCAATTTTGCTCACTTCCTGGTTGATTATATTTTGAGGTTTCTGCACCTCGAAGTCTGTAGAAGTGGAGCACAGCTCTGTACTGATGGTGATGTCATCGACTGCAGTCCTGCTCGGTTCATCTGGTGGAAAAAAAAACATCCAGAACTTTTACAGTGTGTGACATCATCAGTGCCATAAACTTTCCACTGACACAAACTCAGATGTCACAATGTTTTAATCTGGATTAGGTTCTGGTTCAAAACTTTGTTCTAGTTGTTTATTCAGTTTCTTTTTTCTAGTTTTTAATCTGTAACTAATTTTATTTTAGGTTTTTTTTACTTTCATCCAGTTATTCATTCAATTGCATTTTTTTCTGAGGCACAAACTCCAGCTCCTCCTGAGAGATCTTCACACATGCCAAAGAGGGACGACGTCTTGCTTCATGTGATCTTTTGGATCCTTTACTGCTTTCCTCTCATCTCAGATTTTAGTTAAGTTACTAAAGATTATGTAGAACTAATAAGACTTAGACCTTTTTAAATTCTCTGTTTTGGTTCTTGTTTTAAATCAGATTTATTTTCCCTCGAGTTTTAGACTCGAGGTGTTTTTTAGGACTGATTTTGCTTTTTTTCCATTTCTGTTTTTAACGTTCATCTTTTTCTTTTAATTTATTTTAAAGTTCAGATTCTAGTTCTGTTATAAAATGGCCAAATGCTTCTGTTTACTTACTGAAGATGTGGTTTGCTCTCCTCATCGGGGGGGAGCTCCTTTTAGCCGGAACAGTCAAATAGTGACTCATCTGTGGGAAAGTGCACACACACACACACACACACACACACATTGGTGGAGTTTAAACATTTGGGTGGAGTTTAGATTTGTGGGTGGGTGGATATGTTAATATAAACATGAGTTGATCCTCACCCTCCGCTCCATCTGTGCTCTCTGTCTGTGAAGCCAAACCTCACGCCACTCCACCTTTTCTTCCTCCAGCAGCAGTGTGTGTCTACTGTAAGAACGCATCTACACACAGCAGAATTGAGAAATACTAAGTGTGTGTGTGTGTGCGTGCATGCGTGTGTTTGTGTGTGTGTGCGCGTGCATGCGTGTGTTTGTGTGTGTGTGCACGTGCATGCGTGTGTTAGTGTGTGTGTATTTCACCCTTTGCTGTGGTTTCTGTAGGTTTGCTCTAAGAATGTTCCGTATTGCTGCCTCTTGTTCCTTTGTGATCTTCATCTTGTTCTTCCTCTCACTCTGAACATTCCTGTAAAGACACACATTTTAATATTTGTATTTTATAGGGTGTGTATCTGTGTATAATCAATAGCTTTTCTGTGTGTGTGTGTGTGTGTGTGTGTGTGTGTGTTACTCACAGTAATGATGCAGCAGGGGGCAGTGACGGTTTTAACCTGGCTGCAGTTCCACTCTCGGCCACTTGGAGTGCCTGTTTAATCTCCAGTTTATTATAGAAGGAGATGAGCTGTGGTTCCTTAGACCTGTCTCCTGAAATCAGCCACTTCCTCATGTAGTGCTTATTAAACCGGGTCAGTCTGAGACACACAGGACATGAAAGGACATGACAGCTTCATCCTGTCCTAACTTTTATTTTCATCGTAACATTGTTGATGGTGTTCAGTGTGTTACTGACTTGTCTTTCCAGTGAAGGTGTCCATAAATACCACAGATACACTCGATACCTATCAGCACATGGTCAAGAAACTACACACACACACACACTCACATGTTGTGCTGTTTAAGTAAAATGTGATGTGTGGTGTGTTGAAGCAGAGATACCGTTATCACCACAAATCATATTTGATTCCTAAAACAACAAACCCACAACTGTTTTATTTCTTTTTTATCATAATTATTGAATTATTACCAAGTTTATTTATTTTTAAAGTGACGTGACATACGCCTAAGTAAGGTGACCCAGACTCAGAATTCATTCTCTGCATTTAACCCATCCAAAGTGCACACACACAGCAGTGAACACACACACACACACACCGTGAACACACACACCATGAACACACACCCGGAGCAGTGGGCAGCCATTTATGCTGCGGCGCCCGGGGTGCAGTTGGGGGGTTCAGTGCCTTGCTCAAGGGCACCTCAGTCGTGGTATTGCCGGCCTGAGGCTCGAACCCACGAGTCAGACTCTCTAACCTTTAGGCCATGACTTCCCCTTAATTATGTTATTTATGTTATTTATGTTATTTATGAATAACAAACTGTACTTGATTATTACATTTAATGTAAAACATAATTGAAACAAGTTAGTCCTTGTCGTCACTTATAGCAGCTATAAACACTCGTTCCGCACTAGCCTCTCTTTATTCTCTCTTTTCTGGATATAAACAATAATATAAACATACACTTTATAATCTTACTGAAAATCATAACGTTACACCTTTATCTCTGACTGTTATCTCTGACTGCATGGAGACTCCTTCCGTACATGTTACAGAAATGTGTCTGTAGAGAAAACGTCACCATATCAACATGTTTGTAAAGTGTTAATGTCCCTGTTAATGAGCTGCTGCTTGAGAAACTCTGAACTACTGTTACAGCTGCTTTTATAGACAATTAATCAACATCTAATGACCAATCAGCTGCTATTTTAACAGGAAATAATTACCTGTGTATGTATTTCCTCATTTATTGTAAACTTGGTGTGACCTTTCTTCTTTACTGCCAGAAGCTCCACCAGTGGGCGGATCGTCATTCCCTGTTCAAGAAAATAAACACATGAAAATTCATTCATTCAAGAGGATTATTTATGTCATTAACATGACAAGGTGAGACATGAGTGCCCTCTAGAGGTGGAGTTAAACACTGTGAGGTGGTATATACCAAGCTCTTTATGTTCCTCTAATTCTCTCTTATCTCCATAGTTTACAAACCTCCTGTACATTTTAATGTTCTTGATGGTTTCCCATTTCCTGGTTCTTCTCTCTTCTCTGCCTTTACTGTTGATATCTAATGATTTGTGATGGTGATACACACACAAACACACACACACCTGAACAAAGACTGTAAAGAAGATGAGTGTGATGATGGAAGTGAGGAACATGTTCTTCATTGGGAAGTGTTCACTGGAGAGCAGGAAGGCCAGTGAGAAAGCAATGGCTCCCCGCAGGCCACCGTAGGCCACAATGAACTGGTCTTTACCTGTTAACTTCACCATGCGGAATTTATTCATGATGAAGCTCAGTCCCACCACTCCTACAGACAGACACAAAAACTGACTAATGAATAAGTTACACACACACACACACACACACACACACACAGAGAGAGAGAGAGAGAGAGAGAGAGAGAGCTGACCCAGTATACGGGAGATGAGGCAGAGGATGATGGTGAAGATGATGAAGACAAAGTTCCAGTGGTGCGGTCCTGCTACCGTGGAAACGCCAAGGAAGATGAAGATGAGAGTCTCACTCACACTGCTCCACATTTTCAGAAAATACTTTATAGTGATGTAGGACTTGTGGGAAATATTGGCCTCCACGTAGGGCCGCATGACCACACCACATGCAATGAGACTACACACACACACACACACACACACAGAGTATATTAAAGCGTCCTGATCGGAATAAAGTTTTGCAATATACAGTATATAGAAATTAATAACTCACGCCACTATGCCTGAGAGATGGAACACCTCAGACGACAGGTATGCCAGGTAGCTGTAGAGGAACACGAAAAGCGGCTCGATGACACGTGAATGTGTAGTAAAGCGAGAGGTGACAGCTGCCATGATGCCATAAACCACGCCCACAATGATGCCCCCCAGTGCCACCACCAGAAAACTCAGCACACCCAGTAGTGCATCACTGAACTCCACTTTGTCTCTGCCTGCAAACTCCTCCAAAAGGTGGTACAATACCTAGAGAAACACCACACACAGAACCTTTATCACCCCTCACCACACCTCTCATCCACTGACTTCACCTTATAACCACTCACCACAGTAACAGCATCATTAAGCAGCGACTCTCCAAAAACCAGAATGTGAAGGAGCTCATTAATATGAATTTCCTCAAAAACAGCAAGAACTGCAACTGGATCCACAGCAGAGGAGATGGAACCAAACAGCAGGCAAGAAAGCAGGTTGACGCCACCCATCTGGACCCCGATCACTTTACACACTCCGTATAACACTACCCCAACAAATACAGAGTTCCAGAGTGTTCCCAGCACTGCCAGTGCCAAGATGGAGCCCATGTTCTCACCAAAGAGGCGCAGAGGGAGGAAATATCCAGCATCCAGTATGATAGGGGGAAGGAGACACAGGAAAAAAAGCTCGGTGTCCAAAACAGGAAGTGTTTCATCCATGAGCTTAATGAGAACTCCAACTATCAGACCAACCATGATCAGCACACAGCTCTCAGGGACAAATCGTGAGAACCCAGGGATGACATGGAACCCTGAGAACCAAACAGATAAAAAAAAAGCCTGAGTGCACTGAAAAAACGACTAAAATAGAGACTTTATTTTGTGACGTCTGCATTACAGCACAGTGAAATTCTTTCTTCACATATCTGTGGAGGTTGTGGTCTGAGCACAGGGACAGACATCATACAGCACCACTGGAGCAGGGACAATCAGAAGCTTGGCAGTGCTGGGGCTTCAACCCCAATCAACAACACATGGCCTTAACCACTTGAACTTGGGCGTAATTCACCAAACAGTAGCTAAAGTCTTCACCAGCAGCAGAAGATGACTTCATCCTTAAGATGACATGTTATTGAGGAATTCCCACTGGGAGGTAGGTTTTATTTTTATATCTGTTCAGTTAACTGGTGGAACAAAACATTCTACAGGTCACTATTAATGAAGCATTTGTGGGAATCAGAATCAGAAAGAATTTTATTGTGATAGAAAGATTACAAAAATAAAATAAAATAAAGATATGTGCATATTACACATTGTCCATCCTGTACAATCTGCTGCTATAATTCATTCATTCATCTTTAGTAAGACAGCCAATAATAATTCTCCTCTGTGTGTAGAACAGTTTTTACATTTAATACACGTTTATTATAAAGTCCCAAAAGTTTCACATTAATTTCTCATTTAATGTTTACAGTGTCAAGGTATAACATGCATGTTCAAGTCTGTGTGTGTGTGTGTGTGTGTGTGTGTGTTATCAGTCTGAGTTGGGTGGAGCTCCACAACTGACTCTTCCTGATACTGAGGCTTTATTTTCCCTCTCTCTTTATTTTATTATCACACTGTGAGAAATAAGACACACTGCACCACACACACACACACACACACACACACACACACACACACACACACACACACACACACACACACTATCACACTTCACAACAACTCCTCTCTGTCCAGGTTTATGAGAAATCACCAATTATACCTACACTGATCACACTGTGTTCCAGCTCTAAATCATTATTTAAAGATCACATTATTTATGTGTACAGGTCAATGTAAATGAGCTGTTACTATAGAAACGATGATGTATTAGATTGTGTGCATTAATGATTCCTGAGCTGCAATATTGCTGTTATAAATAATTAATAAACAAATTAAGACCAATTACATTCTGGTTTAATTATTCATATTAAAGTATTTCATTAATATATTCATGAATATTTCATTATCATGAATGTGTGATGAATAAACTCACCGAGCTTCATTAAGGAGGCCAACAGGATCCACAGACACACTTCGAACGGTTTACGCACGCGCTCATAGTTCACGGTGAGCACCGGGAAAGTGCGCGCGGACTCACCGGCCACCGAGGAATTAATTACAGCACCGGGAACAGAACCGAGCACACAGAGCAAAATAACGGCGTGCAGGAGCGCGTGCATGGTGTTTCTGCTTTAACACCGGACAAAGAATACAAATCTAAATACGCGGGAATTCAAACTCACATCAAGCGCGCGAAAAAAACTGAAACTCTCTTTTCCCTGCGGTATAAAGAACGGTGAAGTTCACTCCACCCCCTCTCCCCCCAACACCACCACCCCACACACACACACACACACACACACACACAACCAACTGTTACAGCTAAATGTTTATACTGTGTATTTGTATAAATGTGTATTTTATTCCGATTTCAGTGATTAAGCAAATAAAAATTGATTGATTAATGAATAGCTGCGTAATTAATGAGGTTATCTCAGTGAGCAGAGCTGTGAGGTTAGTGGTGATTAAAATGGTTCACTGTCAGCATTGTATAGAACAGAACAGTGTAGAATTAAAACTAATTCATTGTCGGTGCACAAGTACAATAAAATTAGGTTCGCATCTTCTTTACTTCATTCTAATAAATAAAGAGTGTAAATTTTACTGTAGTTTACCTCTCAGAAATATTCTACACCTCAGACTATTGTTTGAATATTAATCAAGCTCAATTACTACTACTACTACTACTATTACTACTACTAATAATAATAATAACAACAATAATAACAACAATAATAATGTGGGTGAAGGGGAAGAACCGATTAAAGGGAACATTGCAACACTTCCTCTTTTATTCATTTATTTATTTTGCAAAGTCTTTTTATTGCAAACAAAGTCAAATAATACAGAATCCCATTTTGGTTTTACATGAAAGAGGATTAAAGTAAAAGATTTACAACAATAACAATAATAACAATAATGGAAAGGAAGTAAAAAGAAAAATAAGAAAATAAACCACCACCCCGGGTCCTGGCCCTTTTTAATTATCGAATACAAGTCATTTTAAATTTACAAAAGAAAAGAAAACCTAATCTGGCAAAACCTAAAGGCCTACGAAATATGAAAAAACCTGGAGGTATCACCTCTTATAGTATATTTATTTTCTCAAGCCTAATAAAAAACGCTGTATCCTTTAGCCATTGTGAGTGAGATGGTGGGACAGAGGACTTCCACTGAAGAAGAAGGCGACGTCTGGCCAACAATGTTGTAAAGCTAATAACTTCGTTTTGCATACAGTTTAACTGAGATGCTTCATCTGGAAGTCCAAATATACCAATCAATGGGCAGGGGTGCAAATGTACTCCCAGAATAGTGGATATTGTACTGAAATAACCCGACCAAAAATTATATAGTCATGGACAGGAAACAAAACAAGTGACTCAGGTGGCATTGTGAGTTGGAGCATCTGTCATATTTGTCCTCGACATCTGGGTAAATTTGAGACAATCTATATTTAGAAAAATGCACCATATAAATGACCTTAAACTGGATAAGTGTGAGACGAGCACATGAGACATTACCAAAGCCATCCACAACACTATCCCACCACCCGTCCCCAAGCTGAAGCCCCAGTTCACCCTCCCAAGCAGCCTTTGTTTTGGAGGTAGTTTGGTCACAAAAATCCAGAATACGTTTATAGATCTCAGAAACAGCACCTTTTCGTTGTTATTTATATGTAAGTAAACCTTCCCAGTGTTGGAGAGGTGGCGCTGAGGGAAAGCCAGGAAAACATTTCGTGTCATTTCATGACGTGTCCCAGGTTTTAATGGACATAAATAAATAAATACAAATAAATACTCTTACTCTACCCTATCAAATGCTTTTTCAGCATCCATTGAAATCGCATTCTCAGGTACCGTCTCAGAATGTACAGTATGAATAATATTTAAGAGTGCGAGTATTAAAAAATAAATGACGTCCCTTAGTAAAACCGTTTTGCTCCTCAGAAATAACGCTGGGCAACACTCTCTCTAGACGCAGAGCTATAGTTTTTGCCAGAACTTTAACATCAGAATTTAACAAAGATAAAGGCCTATAGGAACCACATAAAGTTGGATCTTTGTCACTCTTCAAAAGAAGAGCTATGGAAGCTTGGGTCATAGTAGTTGGGAGCAAACCATTTTCCAAGGATTCATTAAACACTGACAAAAGTAGAGGTGCTAATTTATTAACAAATTTATTGAAGAACTCAACAGGATACCCATCAGGTCCCGGGGCTTTATTGGACTGCATCGCTTTAATTAAGAATTTTATTTTGTTCAAGGGAGAGTGGGGCATCTACTTCTTGTACATGGTCAGAATCAATGGTTGGGTTTTCAAGGTTGTCCAGAAACTGATCCATAATAGCAGTATTGGCCAGAAATTCAGATTTATACAAAGAGGTATAAAACGATTTGAACGTGGCATTAATTTCTACTGGGTCTGTAACAATTATATTAACATGATTAATTTTAGGTATCAAACATGAGGTAGATTGACGTTTCTGAATATCCAGAAATAGTGGTGCATGATCTAATATTAAAATACTTGAATAATTAACGGCAGCAACAGACGAATTCAAGCTGTTATTTATGAAGAAATAATCTATTGTTGAGTATGTGTAATGAGTCTGTCTGTGTTTTGCCCTGTTTCTGTCTGCTGTCTGCCTTGCTGTTAATTGTTTGCTCCGCCCACTCATTGGTTACCATGGACACTAATTGCACTCTATCTCCCCCCAGGTGCATCGTGTTAGTCACTGATTGTCTCTGCTTGGTGATTGGTTCCTGTTTGCTATATCTACCCTGTTTGTTCACTTCCCTGGTGTTGGTTGTTGTTGTATGTTGGTGTCGATGGTCCTGTTTCCTGCCCTGTTTTGCCTGCCTGTCTGTTTGCCTGTTTCTTGTTTTGGTCTATTAAAAGTCTAAACTGCACTTGGATCCTCACTCGCCTTTGTCCCGTCACAACAGTATGATTGTTGAACCTGAGAGAAAAAGGAGAATTTTTTAGTTAAAGGATTATGAACTCTTTAACGGTCAACCAACCCATTCTGATTCATAAAGTCGGGGGGGTTTGGGGCAGACACGTGACACAGACCATAAACAAAAGAATATATTTATTGATCAAAATAGAAACTCCTCTTGATTTAAAGTTAAAGTTAGAATGAAAGACTTGTCCAGGAAGCCTGCAGCCTATAATGATCTTTAGATCTGAGATAAGTAAAAACACTATGTCAGAATTAAGCCGTTTCAAATGGCTAAAAACTTTACCACGTTTAGACGGGCTACTCATGCCACGTATATTCCAGCTAATGAAACGAACAGATGG